>NW_027014340.1:210000-217500 GCF_036934945.1 Oncorhynchus masou masou | reverse complement strand
GTCCACTATAACAGTACATAGACCTTTAGGTTGACCCAGTCCACTGTAACAGTACATAGACCTTTAGGTTGACCCAGTCCACTATAACAGTACATAGACCTTTAGGTTGACCCAGTCCACTATAACAGTACATAGACCTTTAGGTTGACCCAGTCTACTGTAACAGTACATAGACCTTAAGGTTGACCCAGTCCACTATAACAGTACATAGACCTTTAGGTTGACCCAGTCTACTATAACAGTACATAGACCTTTAGGTTGACCCAGTCTACTATAACAGTACATAGACCTTTAGGTTGACCCAGTCCACTGTAACAGTATATAGACCTTTAGGTTGAACCAGTCCACTGTAACAGTACATAGACCTTTAGGTTGACCCAGTCTACTATAACAGTACATAGACCTTTAGGTTGACCCAGTCCACTGTAACAGTACATAGACCTTTAGGTTGACCCAGTCCACTGTAACAGTATATAGACCTTTAGGTTGACCCAGTCCACTGTAACAGTACATAGACCTTTAGGTTGACTCAGTCCACTATAACAGTACATAGACCTTTAGGTTGACCCAGTCCACTGTAACAGTACATAGACCTTTAGGTTGACTCAGTCCACTATAACAGTACATAGACCTTTAGGTTGACCCAGTCCACTGTAACAGTACATAGACCTTTAGGTTGACCCAGTCTACTGTAACAGTACATAGACCTTTAGGTTGACCCAGTCCACTGTAACAGTATATAGACCTTTAGGTTGAACCAGTCCACTGTAACAGTACATAGACCTTTAGGTTGACCCAGTCTACTATAACAGTACATAGACCTTTAGGTTGACCCAGTCTACTGTAACAGTACATAGACCTTTAGGTTGACCCAGTCCACTATAACAGTACATAGACCTTAAGGTTGACTCAGTCCACTGTAACAGTATATAGACCTTTAGGTTGAACCAGTCCACTGTAACAGTACATAGACCTTTAGGTTGACCCAGTCTACTATAACAGTACATAGACCTTTAGGTTGACCCAGTCCACTATAACAGTACATAGACCTTTAGGTTGACCCAGTCCACTATAACAGTACATAGACCTTTAGGTTGACCCAGTCTACTGTAACAGTACATAGACCTTTAGGTTGACCCAGTCCACTGTAACAGTACATAGACCTTTAGGTTGACCCAGTCCACTGTAACAGTACATAGACCTTTAGGTTGACCCAGTCCACTATAACAGTACATAGACCTTTAGGTTGACCCAGTCCACTATAACAGTACATAGACCTTTAGGTTGACCCAGTCCACTATAACAGTACATAGACCTTTAGGTTGACCCAGTCCACTATAACAGTACATAGACCTTTAGGTTGACCCAGTATATTATAACAGTACATAGACCTTTAGGTTGACCCAGTCCACTGTAACAGTACATAGACCTTTAGGTTGACCCAGTCCACTATAACAGTACATAGACCTTTAGGTTGACCCAGTCCACTGTAACAGTACATAGACCTTTAGGTTGACTCAGTCCACTATAACAGTACATAGACCTGTAGGTTGACCCAGTCCACTGTAACAGTACATAGACCTTTAGGTTGACCCAGTCCACTGTAACAGTACATAGACCTTTAGGTTGACCCAGTCCACTATAACAGTACATAGACCTTTAGGTTGACCCAGTCCACTATAACAGTACATAGACCTTTAGGTTGACCCAGTATATTATAACAGTACATAGACCTTTAGGTTGACCCAGTCCACTGTAACAGTACATAGACCTTTAGGTTGACCCAGTCCACTATAACAGTACATAGACCTTTAGGTTGACCCAGTCCACTGTAACAGTACATAGACCTTTAGGTTGACCCAGTCCACTATAACAGTACATAGACCTTTAGGTTGACCCAGTCCACTGTAAAAGTACATAGACCTTTAGGTTGACCCAGTCCACTATAACAGTACATAGACCTTTAGGTTGACCCAGTCCACTATAACAGTACATAGACCTTTAGGTTGACCCAGTCCACTATAACAGTACATAGACCTTTAGGTTGACCCAGTATATTATAACAGTACATAGACCTTTAGGTTGACCCAGTCCACTGTAACAGTACATAGACCTTTAGGTTGACCCAGTCCACTATAACAGTACATAGACCTTTAGGTTGACCCAGTCCACTGTAACAGTACATAGACCTTTAGGTTGACTCAGTCCACTATAACAGTACATAGACCTGTAGGTTGACCCAGTCCACTGTAACAGTACATAGACCTTTAGGTTGACCCAGTCCACTGTAACAGTACATAGACCTTTAGGTTGACCCAGTCCACTATAACAGTACATAGACCTTTAGGTTGACCCAGTCCACTGTAACAGTACATAGACCTTTAGGTTGACCCAGTCCACTATAACAGTACATAGACCTTTAGGTTGACCCAGTCCACTATAACAGTACATAGACCTTTAGGTTGACCCAGTCTACTGTAACAGTACATAGACCTTAAGGTTGACCCAGTCCACTATAACAGTACATAGACCTTTAGGTTGACCCAGTCTACTATAACAGTACATAGACCTTTAGGTTGACCCAGTCTACTATAACAGTACATAGACCTTTAGGTTGACCCAGTCCACTGTAACAGTATATAGACCTTTAGGTTGAACCAGTCCACTGTAACAGTACATAGACCTTTAGGTTGACCCAGTCTACTATAACAGTACATAGACCTTTAGGTTGACCCAGTCCACTGTAACAGTACATAGACCTTTAGGTTGACCCAGTCCACTGTAACAGTATATAGACCTTTAGGTTGACCCAGTCCACTGTAACAGTACATAGACCTTTAGGTTGACTCAGTCCACTATAACAGTACATAGACCTTTAGGTTGACCCAGTCCACTGTAACAGTACATAGACCTTTAGGTTGACTCAGTCCACTATAACAGTACATAGACCTTTAGGTTGACCCAGTCCACTGTAACAGTACATAGACCTTTAGGTTGACCCAGTCCACTGTAACAGTACATAGACCTTTAGGTTGACCCAGTCCACTATAACAGTACATAGACCTTTAGGTTGACCCAGTCCACTATAACAGTACATAGACCTTTAGGTTGACCCAGTCTACTGTAACAGTACATAGACCTTAAGGTTGACCCAGTCCACTATAACAGTACATAGACCTTTAGGTTGACCCAGTCTACTATAACAGTACATAGACCTTTAGGTTGACCCAGTCTACTATAACAGTACATAGACCTTTAGGTTGACCCAGTCCACTGTAACAGTATATAGACCTTTAGGTTGAACCAGTCCACTGTAACAGTACATAGACCTTTAGGTTGACCCAGTCTACTATAACAGTACATAGACCTTTAGGTTGACCCAGTCCACTGTAACAGTATATAGACCTTTAGGTTGACCCAGTCCACTGTAACAGTACATAGACCTTTAGGTTGACTCAGTCCACTATAACAGTACATAGACCTTTAGGTTGACCCAGTCCACTGTAACAGTACATAGACCTTTAGGTTGACTCAGTCCACTATAACAGTACATAGACCTTTAGGTTGACCCAGTCCACTGTAACAGTACATAGACCTTTAGGTTGACCCAGTCCACTGTAACAGTACATAGACCTTTAGGTTGACCCAGTCCACTGTAACAGTACATAGACCTTTAGGTTGACCCAGTCCACTATAACAGTACATAGACCTTTAGGTTGACCCAGTCCACTATAACAGTACATAGACCTTTAGGTTGACCCAGTCTACTGTAACAGTACATAGACCTTAAGGTTGACCCAGTCCACTATAACAGTACATAGACCTTTAGGTTGACCCAGTCTACTATAACAGTACATAGACCTTTAGGTTGACCCAGTCTACTATAACAGTACATAGACCTTTAGGTTGACCCAGTCCACTGTAACAGTACATAGACCTTTAGGTTGACCCAGTCCACTGTAACAGTACATAGACCTTTAGGTTGACTCAGTCCACTATAACAGTACATAGACCTTTAGGTTGACCCAGTCCACTGTAACAGTACATAGACCTTTAGGTTGACCCAGTCCACTGTAACAGTACATAGACCTTTAGGTTGACCCAGTCCACTATAACAGTACATAGACCTTTAGGTTGACCCAGTCTACTATAACAGTACATAGACCTTTAGGTTGACCCAGTCCACTATAACAGTACATAGACCTTTAGGTTGACCCAGTCTACTATAACAGTACATAGACCCTTAGGTTGACCCAGTCCACTATAACAGTACATAGACCTTTAGGTTGACCCAGTCCACTGTAACAGTACATAGACCTTTAGGTTGACTCAGTCCACTATAACAGTACATATACCTAGGATAGGATAAGTAATCCTTCTCACCCCCCCCCCCCTTAATGATTTAGATGCACTATTGTAAAGTGGCTGTTCCACTGGATGTCAGAAGGTGAATTCACCAATTTGTAAGTCGCTCTGGATAAGAGCGTCTGCTAAATGACTTAAATGTAAATGTAAATGTACATAGACCTGTAGGTTGACCCAGTCCACTGTAACAGTACATAGACCTGTAGGTTGACCCAGTCCACTATAACAGTACATAGACCTTTAGGTTGACCCAGTCCACTATAACTGTACATAGACCTTAAGGTTGACCCAGTCCACTATAACAGTACAAAGACCTTAAGGTTGACCCAGTCCACTATAACAGTACATAGACCTTTAGGTTGACCCAGTCCACTATAACAGTACATAGACCTTAAGGTTGACTCAGTCCACTATAACAGTACATAGACCTTTAGGTTGACCCAGTCAGGGATGAACAGGGATGTTCTCTGTTTAGTGAGTCCTCCAGATCAGAGGCAGTAGGGTTGACCAGGGATGTTCTCTGTTTAGTGAGTCCTCCAGATCAGAGACAGTAGAGATGACCAGGGATGTTCTCTGTTTGGTGAGTCCACCAGATCAGAGGCAATAGGGATGACCAGAGATGTTCTCTGTTTCGTGAGTCCTCCAGATCAGAGGCAGTAGGGATGACCAGGGATGTTCTCTGTTTAGTGAGTCCACCAGATCAGAGACAGTAGAGATGACCAGGGATGTTCTCTGTTTAGTGAGTCCTCCAGGTCAAAGGGAGTAGGGATGAACAGGGATGTTCTCTGTTTATTGAGTCCACCAGATCAGAGTCAGTAGGGTTGACCAGGGATGTTCTCTGTTTAGTGAGTCCTCCAGATCAGAGACAGTAGGGATGACCAGGGATGTTCTCTGTTTAGTGAGTCCTCCAGATCAGAGACAGTAGGGATGAACAGGGATGTTCTCTGTTTAGTGAGTCCTCCAGATCAGAGGTAGTAGGGATGACCAGGGATGTTCTCTGTTTAGTGAGTCCACCAGATCAGAGACAGTAGGGAGGACCAGGGATGTTCTCTGTTTAGTGAGTCCTCTAGATCAGAGACAGTAGGGAGGACCAGGGATGTTCTCTGTTTAGTGAGTCCTCCAGATCAGATACAGTATGGAGGACCAGGGATGTTCTCTGTTTAGTGAGTCCTCCAGATCAGAGGTAGTAGGGATGACCAGGGATGTTCTCTGTTTAGTGAGTCCTCCAGATCAGAGGTAGTAGGGATGACCAGGGATGTTCTCTGTTTAGTGAGTCCACCAGATCAGAGACAGTAGGGAGGACCAGGGATGTTCTCTGTTTAGTGAGTCCTCCAGATCAGAGACAGTAGAGATGACCAGGGATGTTCTCTGTTTCGTGAGTCCTCCAGATCAGAGGCAGTAGGGATAACCAGGGATGTTCTCTGTTTAGTGAGTCCTCCAGATCAGAGACAGTAGGGATGACCAGGGATGTTCTCTGTTTAGTGAGTCCTCCAGATCAGAGACAGTAGAGATGACCAGGGATGTTCTCTGTTTAGTGAGTCCTCCAGATCAGAGACAGTAGAGATGACCAGGGATGTTCTCTGTTTAGTGAGTCCTCCAGATCAGAGACAGTAGGGAGGACCAGGGATGTTCTCTGTTTGGTGAGTCCACCAGATCAGAGGCAGTAGGGATGACCAGGGATGTTCTCTGTTTAGTGAGTCCTCCAGATCAGAGGCAGAAGGGATGACCAGGGATGTTCTCTGTTTGGTGAGTCCTCCAGATCAGAGACATTAGGAATGACCAGGGATGTTCTCTGTTTGGTGAGTCCACCAGATCAGAGACAGTAGAGATGACCAGAGATGTTCTGTTGATAAGTGTGTGATTTGGACCATTTCCTGTCCTGCTAAACATTCAAAATGTAACGAGTTCTTTTGGGCGACAGGGAAAATGTATGGAGTAAAAAGTACATTATTTTCTTTAGAAATGTAGTGAAATAAAATCTGTCAACAATATAACTAGTAAAGTACTGACATCCCCCAAAAACTCCTTCAATAGTACTTTAAAGTATTTGTTACTTCACACCACTGGTAGTGTCCATGCAGTGAAAGGCTGAGTGAGCCGTCCGTTAATGAAGGAACACACTGAGAATGGAATGCCGCCTCGGCCCCAGATTCCTGTGTTGGGGGAGATCACGTGTCTGAAAGTTTGTCTTCCAGCCCCTCAGGCCTATTCAATAAAGAACGTTACAGCGGGTCCCTCTCACACACCGAGTATCTTCTGAAATGGGGTTTGTATTGATTTTTGTAACTACCCTGTTAGATGACGTTATGCCTTAGCGTGTCATTTCTAGATGGGCCTGCCCCAAGCAGGTCATTCAGGTGATAACTGTCATTTGGAGGGACAGAAAAGCAATCATAGCTTTTTTTTTCATGACTTACTGTTTTCCCTCTCCTCACTACAAAGCACAGGGATCACTTGACATATTATGGCTTGTGTGATTTAACTGCGCTCTTAAATTAAGTGCTGGAATATCAAGCTGTAGCTTCAGGAAAAAATAAAGCTCATGTCATTGGGATCAAATGCCCTGTAGGTCAAAGACATGAACTAGTAGTAGCACCCTGATCAATGCCAAACGTGGACAGTCTCGTTCTCTTTTAGATGTGCAGACAATCTTGATTATGGTTCCGAGGTATTTCTAGGGGGCTCAGTCAGGGAGATACATTTCTAATTCTCTGCTATGTAATCTAGCGTGAGACACAGTGATACACGGTGGAATAGGCTGATATATAGTGTGAGCTTTGGAGCTTCACCTGGTAACACTCAGGTCAACCCGGTGGCAGGAATACAGAGAACAGATTCAATGTCAGACCGTCCTGTACAGCTCTGTCCTGACAGTTTACATTTACAGACCGTCCTGTACAGCTCTACTCCTGACAGTTGACATTTACAGACCGTCCTGTACAGCTCTGCTCCTGACAGTTTACATTTACAGACCATCCTGTACAGCTCTGCTCCTGACAGTTTACATTTACAGACCGTCCTGTACAGCTCTGTCCTGACAGTTTACATTTACAGACCGTCCTGTACAGCTCTGTCCTGACAGTTTACATTTACAGACCGTCCTGTACAGCTCTGTCCTGACAGTTTACATTTACA
>NW_027014340.1:147500-205000 GCF_036934945.1 Oncorhynchus masou masou | reverse complement strand
ACAGGCAGTTAACCCACTGTTTCTAGGCCGTCATTGAAATTAAGAATTTGTTCTTAACTGACTTGCCTAGTAAAATAAAGGTAAAATTAAAAAAATTCTGAAGATTAAATTAGTTACAAAGTCAAGACTTCTGACTATAGTAACTAATATAAAGTCAAGACTTCTGACTATAGTAACTAATATAAAGTCAAGACTTCTGACTATAGTAACTAATATAAAGTCAAGACTTCTGACTATATTAACTAATATAAAGTCAAGACTTCTGACTATAGTAACTAATATAAAGTCAAGACTTCTGAATATAGTAACTAATATAAAGTCAAGACTTCTGACTATAGTAACTAATATAAAGACAAGACTTCTGACTATAGTAACTAATATAAAGTCAAGACTTCTGACTATAGTAACTAATATAAAGTCAAGACTTCTGACTATAGTAACTAATATAAAGTCAAGACTTCTGACTATAGTAACTAATATAAAGACAAGACTTCTGACTATAGTAACTAATATAAAGTCAAGACTTCTGAATATAGTAACTAATATAGTCAAGACTTCTGACTATAGTAACTAATATAAAGTCAAGACTTCTGACTATAGTAACTAATATAAAGACAAGACTTCTGACTATAGTAACTAATATAAAGTCAAGACTTCTGACTATATTAACTAATATAAAGTCAAGACTTCTGACTATAGTAACTAATATAAAGTCAAGACTTCTGACTATAGTAACTAATATAAAGTCAAGACTTCTGACTATAGTAACTAATATAAAGTCAAGACTTCTGACTATAGTAACTAATATAAAGTCAAGACTTCTGACTATAGTAACTAATATAAAGACAAGACTTCTGACTATAGTAACTAATATAAAGACAAGACTTCTGACTATAGTAACTAATATAAAGACAAGACTTCTGACTATAGTAACTAATATAAAGACAAGACTTCTGACTATAGTAACTAATATAAAGACAAGACTTCTGACTATAGTAACTAATATAAAGACAAGACTTCTGACTATAGTAACTAATATAAAGTCAAGACTTCTGACTATAGTAACTAATATAAAGACAAGACTTCTGACTATAGTAACTAATATAAAGTCAAGACTTCTGACTATAGTAACTAATATAAAGACAAGACTTCTGACTATAGTAACTAATATAAAGTCAAGACTTCTGACTATAGTAACTAATATAAAGTCAAGACTTCTGAATATAGTAACTAATATAAAGACAAGACTTCTGACTATAGTAACTAATATAAAGTCAAGACTTCTGACTATAGTAACTAATATAAAGTCAAGACTTCTGACTATAGTAACTAATATAAAGACAAGACTTCTGACTATAATAACTAATATTAAGTCAAGACTTCTGACTATAGTAACTAATATAAAGTCAAGACTTCTGACTATATTAACTAATATAAAGTCAAGACTTCTGACTATAGTAACTAATATAAAGTCAAGACTTCTGAATATAGTAACTAATATAAAGTCAAGACTTCTGACTATAGTAACTAATATAAAGACAAGACTTCTGACTATAGTAACTAATATAAAGTCAAGACTTCTGACTATAGTAACTAATATAAAGTCAAGACTTCTGACTATAGTAACTAATATAAAGTCAAGACTTCTGACTATAGTAACTAATATAAAGACAAGACTTCTGACTATAGTAACTAATATAAAGTCAAGACTTCTGAATATAGTAACTAATATAGTCAAGACTTCTGACTATAGTAACTAATATAAAGTCAAGACTTCTGACTATAGTAACTAATATAAAGACAAGACTTCTGACTATAGTAACTAATATAAAGTCAAGACTTCTGACTATATTAACTAATATAAAGTCAAGACTTCTGACTATAGTAACTAATATAAAGTCAAGACTTCTGACTATAGTAACTAATATAAAGTCAAGACTTCTGACTATAGTAACTAATATAAAGTCAAGACTTCTGACTATAGTAACTAATATAAAGTCAAGACTTCTGACTATAGTAACTAATATAAAGACAAGACTTCTGACTATAGTAACTAATATAAAGACAAGACTTCTGACTATAGTAACTAATATAAAGACAAGACTTCTGACTATAGTAACTAATATAAAGACAAGACTTCTGACTATAGTAACTAATATAAAGACAAGACTTCTGACTATAGTAACTAATATAAAGACAAGACTTCTGACTATAGTAACTAATATAAAGTCAAGACTTCTGACTATAGTAACTAATATAAAGACAAGACTTCTGACTATAGTAACTAATATAAAGTCAAGACTTCTGACTATAGTAACTAATATAAAGACAAGACTTCTGACTATAGTAACTAATATAAAGTCAAGACTTCTGACTATAGTAACTAATATAAAGTCAAGACTTCTGAATATAGTAACTAATATAAAGACAAGACTTCTGACTATAGTAACTAATATAAAGTCAAGACTTCTGACTATAGTAACTAATATAAAGACAAGACTTCTGACTATAGTAACTAATATAAAGTCAAGACTTCTGACTATAGTAACTAATATAAAGACAAGACTTCTGACTATAATAACTAATATTAAGTCAAGACTTCTGACTATAGTAACTAATATAAAGTCAAGACTTCTGACTATAGTAACTAATATAAAGTCAAGACTTCTGACTATAGTAACTAATATAAAGTCAAGACTTCTGACTATAGTAACTAATATAAAGTCAAGACTTCTGACTATAGTAACTAATATAAAGTCAAGACTTCTGACTATAGTAACTAATATAAAGTCAAGACTTCTGACTATAGTAACTAATATAAAGACAAGACTTCTGACTATAGTAACTAATATAAAGACAAGACTTCTGACTATAGTAACTAATATAAAGTCAAGACTTCTGACTATAGTAACTAATATAAAGTCAAGACTTCTGACTATAGTAACTAATATAAAGTCAAGACTTCTGACTATAGTAACTAATATAAAGTCAAGACTTCTGACTATAGTAACTAATATAAAGTCAAGACTTCTGACTATAGTAACTAATATAAAGTCAAGACTTCTGACTATAGTAACTAATATAAAGTCAAGACTTCTGACTATAGTAACTAATATAAAGTCAAGACTTCTGACTATAGTAACTAATATAAAGACAAGACTTCTGACTATAGTAACTAATATAAAGTCAAGACTTCTGACTATATTAACTAATATAAAGTCAAGACTTCTGACTATAGTAACTAATATAAAGTCAAGACTTCTGACTATAGTAACTAATTTAAAGTCAGTCAAGACTTCTGACTGTAGTAACTAATATAAAGTCAAGACTTCTGACTATAGTAACTAATATAAAGTCAAGACTTCTGACTATAGTAACTAATATAAAGTCAAGACTTCTGACTATAGTAACTAATATAAAGTCAAGACTTCTGAATATAGTAACTAATATAAAGTCAATCTTCTGACTATAGTAACTAATATAAAGTCAATCTTCTGACTATAGTAACTAATATAAAGTCAAGACTTCTGACTATAGTAACTAATATAAAGTCAAGACTTCTGACTATAGTAACTAATATAAAGTCAAGACTTCTGAATATAGTAACTAATATAAAGTCAATCTTCTGACTATAGTAACTAATATAAAGTCAATCTTCTGACTATAGTAACTAATATAAAGTCAAGACTTCTGACTATAGTAACTAATATAAAGTCAAGACTTCTGACTGTAGTAACTAATATAAAGTCAATCTTCTGACTATAGTAACTAATATAAAGTCAATCTTCTGACTATAGTAACTAATATAAAGTCAAGACTTCTGACTATAGTAACCAATATAAAGACAAGACTTCTGACTATAGTAACTAATATAAAGTCAAGACTTCTGTAGACGTTATAGTGCACACTGTCTGATAACAACCTGAAACTATTCCCAGTTTAATGAAAGAAATGTACCTATTTTTCATGAAGTGTACATTATGGCCAACAGCTTTGAAATAACCTGCATATATCAGTGTTGTTGATAATGATATTAGAAAGGAAAGACCTTATTCTGACATGGTTTGGTAGCTCTCCTTCTAACATGGTCTATAATAAGACTCTCCCATCTCTTTCACTCCATCCAGACTCCTAAACTCTCTCTCTGCCTTCTAACATGGTCTATAATAAGACTCTCCCATCTCTTTCACTCCATCCAGACTCCTAAACTCTCTCTCTGCCTTCTAACATGGTCTATAATAAGACTCTCCCATCTCTTTCACTCCATCCAGACTCCTAAACTCTCTCTCTGCCTTCTAACATGGTCTATAATAAGACTCTCCCATCTCTTTCCCTCCATCCAGACTCCTAAACTCTCTCTATGCCTTGCGGTCACCTTGCAGATCAGCGGCAGCATCACACTAACTCACTAGACGAGGAAACTAAGAGGCCCATATGAGTTCCCCTGGCCAAATATTGTTCTTGTTATACATCCCATGGAAAAGAAGAATTGCTCTGCCAGATTCCTAATATCATTAACTAGTAGGCATAAAGGTTATGCCTTTACATCGTAGTCTCAATGTGACCCCATTATTCTCCATCAAGACATCCATCGTGCTGCGACGTCCTGCGAGGAGGCCCCGCCCCTACAGACTCCTCCTGTACAGCGTCCAGGACCCAGCGACGCCACACCAGCGACCCGCGCCTCCCACCGGAGGGCTGCTCCGTTCCAGAGAAGGTGTTATGGGCTGTTATCAAAGAGACCATTCCATGGATGACTGCACTCTCATTGAGAATAATGAGGGTCACCCTGAACATATGGTGACTGTGTCCCCTTTCCCCCTCTCACTGAAGGTTCACTCAAACTTTGTCTTTGCCAACCAAAGATCTGTCTGCTAATTACACAGGACACTGCTGAAGTTTGTTTTTTTTTCCCTTGTGAGTAGACGTCCAGTGTCAAGGAGAAGGACATTGGCCAGTCGGTGGCCAGTCAGTGGCCAGGCATTGGCCAGTCGGTGGCCAGTCCGTGGCCAGTCATTGGCCAGTCGGTGACCAGTCAGTGGCCAGTCATTGGCCAGTCGGTGGCCAGTCGATAGGTGGCAGAATGTTAACTCCACAGAGACTCCACTGTTCAGCATTGTGCTGATTCCTAACTCCTATGTGAGGGAGCGATTACAGACATTTGCTCTTCGTTAAAAGGCTTTTTGTCATTGAGACAGAGGAATGGAAGTGCCAGCATATTTAAACATCAGACACAGTGCATGTGGTGACCTACATACTGCAAGTGTATAAAACATTTATTAAATATGATTTGACCTGGTGTTCAAATGCATTCGCTGCACTTTACAAAGCACATATAGACAGAGGGATCCTGTTCTCTCAGTGGGGGTAGAACTGTGGAAGTCAGGAGGTAAAGACTGAGTTAACTGTTCTCTCAGTGGGGGTAGAACTGTGGAAGTCAGGAGGTAAAGACTGAGTTAACTGTTCTCTCAGTGGGGGTAGAACTGTGGAAGTCAGGAGGTAAAGACTGAGTTAACTGTTCTCTCAGTGGGGGGTAGAACTGTGGAAGTCAGGGGGTAAAGACTGAGTTAACTGTTCTCTCAGTGGGGGTAGAACTGTGGAAGTCAGGAGGTAAAGACTGAGTTAACTGTTCTCTCAGTGGGGGTAGAACTGTGGAAGTCAGGAGGTAAAGACTGAGTTAACTGTTCTCTCAGTGGGGGTAGAACTGTGGAAGTCAGGAGGTAAAGACTGAGTTAACTGTTCTCTCAGTGGGGGTAGAACTGTGGAAGTCAGGAGGTAAAGACTGAGTTAACTGTTCTCTCAGTGGGGGTAGAACTGTGGAAGTCAGGAGGTAAAGACTGAGTTAACTGTTCTCTCAGTGGGGGTAGAACTGTGGAAGTCAGGAGGTAAAGACTGAGTTAACTGTTCTCTCAGTGGGGGTAGAACTGTGGAAGTCAGGAGTTAAAGACTGAGTTAACTGTTCTCTCAGTGGGGGTAGAACTGTGGAAGTCAGGAGGTAAAGACTGAGTTAACTGTTCTCTCAGTGGGGGTAGAACTGTGGAAGTCTGGAGTTAAAGACTGAGTGTACTTGCAGTTATGGGTCATCCTAGGGTTTCAATATAAATCTTAGTAGCCTGTTCTATCATATCAAGTCTTTAGTTATTCAATGTCTGCAAAGAAGATATCTAATGTACAGGGTTGAAACGTGCTCTCCTGGGTGTGGTCTGCTAGATTCATGTCCTTACTGAGCACTACATCAACAGCCACTCTCAGGGAGAGAAGTCGAACACTTTCTGTCTGGAACATCTCCTCTCAACGAGCTGAAAGATTTGCAGACATTTTATATTTTCCACTGGCAACATGTCTGTCTCTTCCTGCTCAGGGAAGAAACGTTAAAATGAAGTATAAGGACAGTCTATTGTTATGACAGACAGGAACGTCTGACAAGCATACAGTGTCTTTCAAGCATACAGGACCTCAGTTTGATCAACTGTAGTAAAGGAAACATATTTCGAGTAAATTAAGAAAGTTGTTATAAAACAATGACAAAATGGCGTATAATTGCATTACCCAGTTGGATGCCACTCCATAGAGAACACACCCTGACAAATCATCTCTAAACAGGAACTCACCCTAACAAATCATCTCTAAACAGGAACTCACCCTAACAAATCATCTCTAAACAGGAACACACCCTAACAAATCATCTCTAAACGAGAACACACTCTGACATATCATCTCTAAACAGGAACTCACCCTGACATATCTCTAAACAGGAACTCACCCTGACAAATCATCTCTAAACAGGAACACACCCTGAAAAATCATCTCTAAACAGGAACTCACCCTGACATATCATCTCTAAACAGGAACTCACCCTGACATATCTATAAACAGGAACACACCCTGATAAATCATCTCTAAACAAGAACACACCATGATAAATCATCTCGAAACAAGAACACACCCTGCCAAATCATCTCTAAACAGGAACACACCATGATAAATCATCTCTAAGCAGGAACACACCCTGCCAAATCATCTCTAAACAGGAACACACCATGACAAATCATCTCTAAACAGGAACTCACCCTGAAAAATCATCTCTAAACAAGAACTCACCCTGACAAATCATCCCTAAGCAGGAACACACCCTGACAAATCATCTCTAAACAGGAACACACCATGACAAATCATCTCTAAACAGGAACTCAACATGACATATCTCTAAACAGGAACTCACCCTGACAAATCATCTCTAAACAGGAACACACCCTGACAAATCATCTCTAAACAGGAACTCACCCTGACAAATCATCTCTAACGAGGAACACACCCTGACAAATCATCTCTAAACAGGAACACACCCTGACAAATCATCTCGAAACAGGAACTCACCCTGACATATCACTAAACAGGAACACACCCTGACAAATCATCTCTAAACAGGAACACACCCTGACAAATCATCTCTAAACAGCAACACACCCTGACAAATCATCTCTAAACAGGAACTCACCCTGACATATAATCTCTAAACAGGAACACACCCTGACAAATCATCTCTAAACAAGAACACACCCTGACAAATCATCTCTAACGAGGAACTCACCCTGACATATCTCTAAACAGGAACTCACCCGGACAAATCATCTCTAAACAGGAACACACTCTGACATATCTCTAAACAGGAACACACCCTGACAAATCATCTCTAAACAGGAACCCCCCGTGACAAATCATCTCTAAACAGGAACACACCCTGACAAATCATCTCTAAACAGGAACTCACCCTGGCATATCTCTAAACAGGAACACACCCTGACAAATCATCTCTAAACAGGAACTCACACTAACAAATTATCTCTAAACAGGAACACACCCTGACAAATCATCTCTAAACAAGAACACACCCTGACAAATCATCTCTAAACAGGAACTCACCCTAACAAATTATCTCTAAACAAGAACACACCCTGACAAATCATCTCTAAACAGGAACTCACCCTGACATATAATCTCTAAACAGGAACACACCCTGACAAATCATCTCTAAACAAGAACACACCCTGACAAATCATCTCTAACGAGGAACTCACCCTGACATATCTCTAAACAGGAACACACCCTGGACATACATCTCTAAACAGGAACTCACCCTGTGCAGAGCCTCGGTCAGAACTAGTGGACTATTCAGAACCCCGGTCAGAACTAGTGGACTATCCAGAGCCAGAGTCAGAACTAGTGGACTATCCAGAGCCCCGGTCAGAACTAGTGGACTACCCAGAACCCCTGTCAGAACTAGTGGACTATCCAGAACCCTGGTCAGAACTAGTGGACTATCCAGAACCCCGGTCAGAACTAGTGGACTATCCAGAACCCTGGTCAGAACTAGTGGACTATCCAGAGCCCCGGTCAGAACTACTGGACTACCCAGAACCCTGGTCAGAACTAGTGGACTATCCAGAACCCTGGTCAGAACTAGTGGACTACCCAGAGCCCTGGTCAGAACTAGTGGACTACCCAGAGCCCTGGTCAGAACTAGTGGACTATCCAGAGCCCCGGTCAGAACTAGTGGACTACCCAGAGCCCTGGTCAGAACTAGTGGACTACCCAGAGCCCTGGTCAGAACTAGTGGACTACCCAGAGCCCCGGTCAGAACTAGTGGACTACCCAGAGCCCTGGTCAGAACTAGTGGACTATCCAGAGACCCGGTCAGAACTAGTGGACTATCCAGAGACCCAGTCAGAACTAGTGGACTATCCAGAGACCCGGTCAGAACTAGTGGACTATCCAGAACCCCGTTCAGAACTAGTGGACTACCCAGAGCCCTGGTCAGAACTAGTGGACTATCCAGAGCCCCGGTCAGAACGAGTGGACTACCCAGAGCCCTGGTCAGAACTAGTGGACTATCCAGAACCCCGGTCAGAACTAGTGGACTATCCAGAGCCCCGGTCAGAACTAGTGGACTACCCAGAGCCCCGGTCAGAACTAGTGGACTACCCAGAACCCCGGTCAGAACTAGTGCACTATCCAGAACCCCGGTCAGAAATAGTGGACTATTCAGAACCCCGGTCAGAACTAGTGGACTACCCAGAGCCCCGGTCAGAACTAGTGGACTACACAGAACCCTGGTCAGAACTAGTGGACTATCCAGAACCCCGGTCAGAACTAGTGGAATATCCAGAGCCCCGGTCAGAACTAGTGGACTACCCAGAGCCCTGGTCAGAACTAGTGCACTATCCAGAACCCCGGTCAGAACTAGTGGACTACACAGAACCCCGGTCAGAACTAGTGGACTACCCAGAGCCCCGGTCAGAACTAGTGGACTATCCAGAACCCCGGTCAGAACTAGTGGACTATCCAGAACCCCGGTCAGAACTAGTGGACTACCCAGAGCCCTGGTCAGAACTAGTGGACTATCCAGAACCCCGGTCAGAACTAGTGGACTATCCAGAACCCCGGTCAGAACTAGTGGACTATCCAGAACCCTGGTCAGAACTAGTGGACTACCCAGAGCCCCGGTCAGAACTAGTGGACTACCCAGAACCCCGGTCAGAACTAGTGGACTATCCAGAACCCCGGTCAGAACTAGTGGACTACCCAGAACCCCGTTCAGAACTAGTGGACTACCCAGAGCCCCGGTCAGAACTAGTGGACTATCCAGAACCCCGGTCAGAACTAGTGGACTACCCAGAACCCCGGTCAGAACTAGTGGACTACCCAGAGCCCTGGTCAGAACTAGTGGACTATCCAGAACCCCGGTCAGAACTAGTGGACTATCCAGAACCCTGGTCAGAACTAGTGGACTATCCAGAGCCCCGGTCAGAACTAGTGGACTACCCAGAGCCCCGGTCAGAACTAGTGGACTATCCAGAACCCCGGTCAGAACTAGTGGACTACCCAGAACCCCGGTCAGAACTAGTGGACTATCCAGAACCCTGGTCAGAACTAGTGGACAATCCAGAACCCTGGTCAGAACTAGTGGACTACCCAGAACCCCGGTCAGAACTAGTGGACTATCCAGAACCCTGGTCAGAACTAGTGGACAATCCAGAACCCTGGTCAGAACTAGTGGACTACCCAGAACCCCGGTCAGAACTAGTGGACTATCCAGAACCCTGGTCAGAACTAGTGGACTACCCAGAACCCCAGTCAGAACTAGTGGACTATCCAGAACCCTGGTCAGAACTAGTGGACTACCCAGAACCCCAGTCAGAACTAGTGGACTATTCAGAACCCCGGTCAGAACTAGTGGACTACCCAGAACCCCAGTCAGAACTAGTGGACTACCCAGAGCCCCGGTCAGAACTAGTGGACTATCTAGAACCCCGGTCAGAACTAGTGGACTATCCAGAACCCCGGTCAGAACTAGTGGACAATCCAGAGCCCCGGTCAGAACTAGTGGACTACCCAGAGCCCCGGTCAGAACTAGTGGACTATCCAGAACCCCGGTCAGAACTAGTGGAATATCCAGAACCCCGGTCAGAACTAGTGGAATATCCAGAGCCCCGGTCAGAACTAGTGGACTATCCAGAACCCCGGTCAGAATTAGTGGACTACCCAGAGCCCCGGTCAGAACTAGTGGACTATCCAGAGCCACGGTCAGAACTAGTGGACTATGTATTATTAACGTACCATTTGGGATGCAGACTGGTTCATGTCAAGTTAGACAGATAATATGATTTATTCTTTGTCTCATGAAGGATGAACAAGTGATGATGCAATGTAATATTATGTTATGTCACCAGTCACCTTTAACCACCTGTGATTCAGTTCAGTTGTTGAATAAACAATGTCCATCTCAGGTTGACAGAACAGCTGTTGGCTCTTTGCTCTGATTCAATAGGGCTGCACATCGACAGTATAGAAGACACATCTCGCTCCATCTCTGGCATTACCACACACTGTTATCAAAGAGAAGTTTAATCTAGTGTTGTCTTTAGAGCTTGTCCTAAACATATTGTAACAGATCCATTAGATGGGAGTCCCTCTTTTAAGTGTTTGACCTGTGAAATGTCGATATCTTTGTCAAAGCACAGTGAAGTGTGGAGGGGCTCTTGCGGTTTTGATGGAGTTTTGGTTTCTCTACTGCAAGTCTTAACGTCTAACCTTGAAATGAACTCAGCTCATCAGTCACTCTCTTTGGAAGGTTACCAACTTACATATGAGAATGAAAAATAGTCAAGATAGTTTGGTCATTTAGCGAAATGTGCACTTCCTCCCTGATGAAGGATACCACTTTTCCATGCAGGGCTGACAGGGAGCAGGTTAAATACCTGTGTTGTTATTTCTGGAGAGCCAAGCCGCTTGGAAAAAGGGAACTGAGATGATAAATCTCCCGGCCTCCTTTCTCTGCCCCTCCTCTCCTCCTCCTCCTCTCTTTCAAACCAGCCTCTCTGAGAATGTATAAATCACCACGGCCTGCGAGACCTCTACGTTATCTATCTCACATTCATTTTTTTACCAAAGAAACTGTCTGGAGACTCATTCTACTGTTTCCCCTTGTCTGGAGACTCATTCTACTGTTTCCCCTTGTCTGGAGACTCATTCTACTGTTTCCCCAGTCTGGAGACTCATTCTACTGTTTCCCCAGTCTGGAGACTCATTCTACTGTTTCCCCAGTATGGAGACTCATTCTACTGTTTCCCCAGTCTGGAGACTCAGTCTACTGTTTCCCCAGTCTGGAGACTCATTCTACTGTTTCCCCAGTCTGGAGACTCATTCTACTGTTTCCCCAGTCTGGAGACTCATTCTACTGTTTCCCCAGCATGGAGACTCATTCTACTGTTTCCCCAGTCTGGAGACTCATTCTACTGTTTCCCCAGTCTGGAGACCCATTCTACTGTTTCCCCAGTCTGGAGACTCATCTACTGTTTCCACTGGTCTGGAGACTCATTCTACTGTTTCCACAGTCTGGAGACTCATTCAGCTGTTTCCCCAGTCTGGAGACTCATTCAGCTGTTTCCCCAGTCTGGAGACTCATTCTACTGTTTCCCCTTGTCTGGAGACTCATTCTACTGTTTCCCCAGTCTGGAGACTCATTCTACTGTTTCCCCTTGTCTGGAGACTCATTCTACTGTTTCCCCAGTCTGGAGACTCATTCTACTGTTTCCCCAGTCTGGAGACTCATTCTACTGTTTCCCCAGTCTGTAGACTCATTCTACTGTTTCCCCAGTCTGGAGACTCATTCTACTGTTTCCCCAGTCTGGAGACTCATTCTACTGTTTCCCCTTGTCTGGAGACTCATTCTACTGTTTCCCCCTGGAGACTCATTCTACTGTTTCCCCTTGTCTGGAGACTCATTCTACTGTTTCCCCAGTCTGGAGACTCATTCTACTGTTTCCCCTTGTCTGGAGACTCATTCTACTGTTTCCCCAGTCTGGAGACTCATTCTACTGTTTCCCCAGTCTGGAGACTCATTCTACTGTTTCCCCTTGTCTGGAGACTCATTCTACTGTTTCCACAGTCTGGAGACTCATTCTACTGTTTCCCCAGTCTGGAGACTCATTCTACTGTTTCCCCAGTCTGGAGACTCATTCTACTGTTTCCCCAGTCTGGAGACTCATTCTACTGTTTCCCCAGTCTGGAGACTCATTCTACTGTTTCCCCAGTCTGGAGACTCATTCTACTGTTTCCCCAGTCTGGAGACTCATTCTACTGTTTCCACAGTCTGGAGACTCATTCTACTGTTTCCCCAGTCTGGAGACTCATTCTACTGTTTCCCCAGTCTGGAGACTCATTCAGCTGTTTCCCCAGTCTGGAGACTCATTCTACTGTTTCCCCAGTCTGGAGACTCATTCTACTGTTTCCCCAGTCTGGAGACTCATTCAGCTGTTTCCCCAGTCTGGAGACTCATTCTACTGTTTCCCCAGTCTGGAGACTCATTCTACTGTTTCCCCTTGTCTGGAGACTCATTCTACTGTTTCCCCAGTCTGGAGACTCATTCTACTGTTTCCCCAGTCTGGAGACTCATTCTACTGTTTCCCCTTGTCTGGAGACTCATTCTACTGTTTCCCCAGTCTGGAGACTCATTCTACTGTTTCCCCAGTCTGGAGACTCATTCTACTGTTTCCCCAGTCTGGAGACTCATTCTACTGTTTCCCCAGTCTGGAGACTCATTCTACTGTTTCCCCAGTCTGGAGACTCATTCTACTGTTTCCCCAGTCTGGAGACTCATTCTACTGTTTCCCCAGTCTGGAGACTCATTCTACTGTTTCCACAGTCTGGAGACTCATTCTACTGTTTCCCCAGTCTGGAGACTCATTCTACTGTTTCCCCAGTCTGGAGACTCATTCAGCTGTTTCCCCAGTCTGGAGACTCATTCTACTGTTTCCCAGGCCTGTAGACTCATTCAGCTGTTTCCCCAGTCTGGAGACTCATATAATTGTTTCCCCAGTCTGGAGACTCATTCTACTGTTTCCCCTTGTCTGGAGACTCATTCTACTGTTTCCCCAGTCTGGAGACTCATTCTACTGTTTCCCCAGTCTGGAGACTCATTCTACTGTTTCCCCAGTCTGGAGACTCATGTAATTGTTTCCCCAGTCTAGAGACTTGTTCTACTGTTTCTCCAGTAGAATGGTGGATGCCAGGAGAACGATACTTGCCCCAATGCATCGTGCCAGGTTTAAAGTATGGTGGAGGAGGAATAATGGTCCGGGGCTGTTTTTCATGGTTCAGGCCCCTTAGTTCCAGTGAAGGGAAATCTTCACGCTACAGCATACAATGACATTCTAGACGATTCTGTGTTTCCACCTTTAAGGCAACCATTTGGGAAAGGCCCTCTCCTATTTCAGCATGAACATGTGCACAAAGCGAGGTCCATACAGAAATGGCTTGTCAAGATCAGTGTGGAAGAACTTGACCATCCTGAACAGAGCTCCGACTTCAACCCCAATCGAACACCTTTGGGATGAATTGGAGGTTGTTATAGTAGCAATGTTCCAGCATCTAGTGGAAAGCTTTCCCAGAAGAGTGGAGGCTGTTATAGCAGCAATGTTCCAACATCTAGTGGAAAGCCTTCCCAGAAGAGTGGAGGCTGTTATAGCAGCAATGTTCCAACATCTAGTGGAAAGCCTTCCCAGAAGAGTGGAGGCTGTTATAGCAGCAATGTTCCAACATCTTGTAGAAAGCCTTCCCAGAAGAGTGGAGGCTGTTATAGCAGCAACGTTCCAACATCTAGTGGAAAGCCTTCCCAGAAGAGTGGAGGCTATTATCGAGCAATGTACCAACATCTAGTGGAAAACCTTCCCAGAAGAGTGGAGGCTGTTATAGCAGCAATGTTCCAACATCTAGTGGAAAGCCTTCCCAGAAGAGTGGAGGCTGTTATAGCAGCAATGTTCCAACATCTTGTAGAAAGCCTTCCCAGAAGAGTGGAGGCTGTTATAGCAGCAACGTTCCAACATCTAGTGGAAAGCCTTCCCAGAAGAGTGGAGGCTATTATCGAGCAATGTACCAACATCTAGTGGAAAACCTTCCCAGAAGAGTGGAGGCAGTCTTAGCAGCAAAAGGGCTGGGACCAACTCCATATTAATGCCTTCCCAGAAGAGTGGAGGCTGTCTTAGCAGCAAAAGGGCTGGGACCAACTCCATATTAATGCCTTCCCAGAAGAGTGGAGGCAGTCTTAGCAGCAAAAGGGCTGGGACCAACTCCATATTAATGCCTTCCCAGAAGAGTGGAGGCTGTCTTAGCAGCAAAAGGGCTGGGACCAACTCCATATTAATGCCTTCCCAGGAGTGTGGAGGCTGTTGTAGCAGCAAAGGGGTAGCCAACTCCATATTAATGCCCATGATTTTGGAATGAGAGCGGCTGCCCACGTACTTTCGGGTTCATGTGTTGTATCATTATAGTTAGCTTGGAGACCTCTCTGCTCTATCACAAGACCTGTGTATTATCATTACTAATGCTATAAATTCCTCTGGTAGATCAGTAATGAGCTCAGGATTACTCCTGACTGACTTGACTACAGCAGAGGGAAGAGAGGTGAGCTGTTTCCTCTGGTTATTGAGGAGAGTGAGTTCCTCTGGTTATTGATGGAAGATAGTTTCTGTATATTGTTTCAGTCGTACAGGAACCTCCCCGTCACTGCCAGAGAGTGAGATTAGCAGGCGTCTGAAGAGAGCAGATTGATGAGGTGGTTCTGTAGTGTCAGCTATGAGGCGGTACACACTGGCCTACACAGGCATATAGTACTGAGCTGAGCAGGCTGTTCCCCCCCTCATAGAAGAGCAGGAATAATGAGGCTCTTAACCAGAGTTGTTCATTGTTTCTGTCATATTACACTGGCCTTGTTTGTTTCTCCCGGACAGATCTATATCTCCCTTTTTAATTCAGTGACTTTGATACAGACTAAAAGCCTTCTCTCTAATAACATGCCAATTACAATGAAGACTTTACTTAGAATAAATATGAATATAATGCATTCACGTATTGGTTTAAACACAGAGATGCCGGCCTCCCCTGACACCATTGATTATTAATTGGTGCCCGGCCTTAAAGGCCAATTAAGTGAAGCTATTACAGATCTTCCCGAGACGTTAATGTCCATATGTCAAAGACATTGGGTGCTTCTTACCTCCATAGCTTTAGATCAAGTAGAAACCAGACAGAGATTCCCTGACATAATGTATTCGATGTTTACAACGTTGGCATGCCTGGATCCAAAAACACTTTAGAATTTCTGAAATTGATGGTAGCCAGCAGTAGTTAGGCGGAGATGTTTGTGGTATGCATAGTAATTACCTGGTGCAATCTATCAGAGTACTGCACTTGATGATGCACAGATATTTGCATTTGTAATTTGGATGGATATATTTCCTGACATCAATACAGTAATGAATCCTCACTTTCTCAATGTATTAATGCACCTGCTCCCTGCAGCTTGTCCTGCTGCAGAACCCTATGTGTTCTAAACATGCATCAGGATTTAATCTGACTGTAGATAATTCATTCACAAACAAAGCAAAGTGCATGAATTGGCTACTTAAGTAATGAACTGTCTCCTGTATGGTATTACTGCCGTTCATTAACATTACATACAGGGGGCCATACGGAGGGTTGACTCACTGTCTCCAGGATGGTATTACTGCCGTTCATTGACATTACATACAGGGGGCCATACGGAGGGTTGACTCACTGTCTCCAGGATGGTATTACTGCCCTTCTTTAACATTACATACAGGGGGCCATACGGAGGGTTGACTCACTGTCTCCAGGATGGTATTACTGCCCTTCATTAACATTACATACAGGGGGCCATATGGAGGGCTGACTCACTGTCTCCAGGATGGTACTACGGCACTTCATTAACATTACATACAGGGGGCCATACGGAGGGTTGACTCACTGTCTCCAGGATGGTACTACTGCCCTTCATTAACATTACATACAGGGGGCCATATGGAGGGTTGACTCACTGTCTCCAGGATGGTATTACTGCCCTTCATTAACATTACATACAGGGGGCCATACGGAGGGTTGACTCACTGTCTCCAGGATGGTATTACTGCCAGGCCCTTCATTAACATTACATACAGGGGGCCATACGGAGGGTTGACTCACTGTCTCCAGGATGGTATTACTGCCCTTCATTAACATTACATACAGGGGGCCATACGGAGGGTTGACTCACTGTCTCCAGGATGGTATTACTGCCCTTCATTAACATTACATACAGGGGGCCATATGGAGGGTTGACTCACTGTCTCCAGGATGGTATTACTGCCCTTCATTAACATTACATACAGGGGGCCATACGGAGGGTTGACTCACTGTCTCCAGGATGGTATTACTGCCTTACATTAACCTTACATACAGGGGGCCATATGGAGGGTTGACTCACTGTCTCCAGGATGGTATTACTGCCCTTCATTAACATTACATACAGGGGGCCATACGGAGGGCTGACTCACTGTCTCCAGGATGGTATTACTGCCCTTCATTAACATTACATACAGGGGGCCATACGGAGGGTTGACTCACTGTCTCCAGGATGGTATTACTGCCCTTCATTAACATTACATACAGGGGGCCATACGGAGGGCTGACTCACTGTCAGCTGGAGCTGTGTTGCTGCTCAGGATATGATTGGTCAAATCCTGATATTTTCAGTTCTCCATGCGAGAATTAAAACTGTCTGTAAAGGTACAGTCTTTTGGGCCATTGCCTCTAGAGATGTTTACCTCCAGTTCTGCAGGTAGCAGCGGTTCTATAGCAGCTGGACCAGAGACAAATCCAGTGTTTATTTTTGGATCACTCTCCCCTTACAATGAAGCTACTTATACCAAATACACAACCTATTTATCGTCCTTGGTTAGTAGACCGACACAGGACCCAGATAGAGACACAGGACCCAGATAGAGACACAGGACCCAGATAGAGACACAGGACCCAGATAGAGACACAGGACCCAGACACAGGACCCAGGACCCAGATAGAGACACAGAACACAGATAGAGACACAGGACCCAGATAGAGACACAGGACCCAGATGCAGACACAGGACCCAGATGCAGATACAGGACCCAGATAGAGACACAGGACCCAGATAGAGACACAGGACCCAGATAGAGACACAGGACCCAGATGCAGACACAGGACACAGATAGAGACACATGACCCAGAAACAGGACACAGGACCCAGATAGAGACACAGGACCCAGATGCAGACACAGGACCCAGATAGAGACACAGGACCCAGATAGAGACACAGGACCCAGATAGAGACACAGGATCCAGATAGAGACACAGGACCCAGATGCAGACACAGGACCCAGATAGAGACACAGGACCCAGATAGAGACACAGGACCCAGATGCAGACACAGGACCCAGATGCAGATACAGGACCCAGATAGAGACACAGGACCCAGATGCAGACACAGGACACAGATAGAGACACAGGACCCAGATAGAGACACAGGACCCAGATGCAGACACAGGACCCAGATAGAGACACAGGATCCAGATAGAGACACAGGACCCAGATGCAGATACAGGACCCAGATAGAGACACAGGACCCAGATGCAGACACAGGACACAGATAGAGACACAGGACCCAGATAGAGACACAGGACCCAGATGCAGACACAGGACCCAGATAGAGACACAGGATCCAGATAGAGACACAGGACCCAGATGCAGACACAGGACCCAGATAGAGACACAGGACCCAGATAGAGACACAGGACCCAGATATAGACACAGGACCCAGATGCAGACACAGGACCCAGATAGAGACACAGGACCCAGATAGAGACACAGGACCCAGATAGAGACACAGGACCCAGATGCAGATACAGGACCCAGATAGAGACACAGGACCCAGATAGAGACACAGGACCCAGATGCAGACACAGGACCCAGATAGAGACACAGGACCCAGATAGAGACACAGGACCCAGATAGAGACACAGGACCCAGATAGAGACACAGGACCCAGATAGAGACACAGGACCCAGATAGAGACACAGGACCCAGATAGAGACACAGGACCCAGATAGATGCAGACACAGGACCCAGATAGAGACACAGGACCCAGATAGAGACACAGGACCCAGATAGAGACCCAGGACCCAGATAGAGACACAGGACCCAGATAGAGACACAGGACCCAGATAGAGACACAGGACCCAGATAGAGACACAGGACCCAGATGCAGACACAGGACCCAGATGCAGACCCAGGACCCAGGACCCAGATGGTTTGAGCTCTGGTATTTGTTATAATCCTAGGGATTGACAGAAGGCAGGTTGGGTCCAAAACGGTACAGGGTAGCAGGCAGAGTGGGCAGGCTGGCAGAGTGGTCAGGCAGGCAGAGTGGTCAGGCAGGCAGAGTGGTCAGGCAGGCAGAGTGGGCAGGCTGGCAGAGTGGTCAGGCAGGCTCAAGGTCAGGGGCAGGCAGAGTGGGCAGGATGGCAGAGTGGTCAGGGGCAGGCAGAGTGGTCAGGCTGGCAGAGTGGGCAGGCAGGCAGAGTGGGCAGGCTGGCAGAGTGGGCAGGGGCAGGCAGAGTGGGCAGGCTGGCAGAGTGGTCAGGCAGGCAGAGTGGGCAGGCTGGCAGAGTGGGCAGGCAGGCTCAAGGTCAGGGGCAGGCAGAGTGGTCAGGCAGGCAGAGTGGTCAGGCAGGCTCAAGATCAGGGGCAGGCAGAGTGGTCAGGGGCAGGCAGAGTGGGCAGGCTGGCAGAGTGGTCAGGCAGGCAGAGTGGGCAGGCTGGCAGAGTGGTCAGGCAGGCAGAGTGGGCAGGCTGGCAGAGTGGGCAGGCAGGCTCAAGGTCAGGGGCAGGCAGAGTGGGCAGGATGGCAGAGTGGTCAGGGGCAGGCAGAGTGGTCAGGCTGGCAGAGTGGGCAGGCAGGCAGAGTGGGCAGGCTGGCAGAGTGGGCAGGGGCAGGCAGAGTGGGCAGGCTGGCAGAGTGGTCAGGCAGGCAGAGTGGGCAGGCTGGCAGAGTGAGCAGGCAGGCAGAGTGGGCAGGGGCAGGCAGAGTGGGCAGGCTGGCAGAGTGGTCAGGCAGGCAGAGTGGGCAGGCAGGCAGAGTGGGCAGGCTGGCAGAGTGGGCAGGGGCAGGCAGAGTGGGCAGGCTGGCAGAGTGGTCAGGCAGGCAGAGTGGGCAGGCTGGCAGAGTGGGCAGGCAGGCTCAAGGTCAGGGGCAGGCAGAGTGGTCAGGCAGGCAGAGTGGTCAGGCAGGCTCAAGATCAGGGGCAGGCAGAGTGGTCAGGGGCAGGCAGAGTGGGCAGGCTGGCAGAGTGGTCAGGCAGGCAGAGTGGGCAGGCTGGCAGAGTGGTCAGGCAGGCAGAGTGGGCAGGCTGGCAGAGTGGGCAGGCAGGCTCAAGGTCAGGGGCAGGCAGAGTGGTCAGGCAGGCAGAGTGGTCAGGCAGGCTCAAGATCAGGGGCAGGCAGAGTGGTCAGGGGCAGGCAGAGTGGGCAGGCTGGCAGAGTGGTCAGGCAGGCAGAGTGGGCAGGCTGGCAGAGTGGTCAGGCAGGCAGAGTGGGCAGGCTGGCAGAGTGGTCAGGCAGGCTCAAGGTCAGGGGCACGCAGAGTGGTCAGGCAGGCTCAAGGTCAGGGGCAGGCAGAGTGGTCAGGCAGGCTCAAGGTCAGGGGCAGGCAGAGTGGTCAGGCAGGCTCAAGGTCAGGGGCAGGCAGAGTGGTCAGGCAGGCTCAAGGTCAGGGGCAGGCAGAGTGGTCAGGCAGGCTCAAGGTCAGGGGCAGGCAGAGTGGTCAGGCAGGCTCAAGGTCAGGGGCAGGCAGAGTGGTCAGGCAGGCTCAAGGTCAGGGGCAGGCAGAGTGGTCAGGCAGGCTCAAGGTCAGGGGCAGGCAGAGTGGTCAGGCAGGCTCAAGGTCAGGGGCAGGCAGAGTGGTCAGGCAGGCTCAAGGTCAGGGGCAGGCAGAGTGGTCAGGCAGGCTCAAGGTCAGGGACAGACAGAGTGGTCAGGCAGGCTCAAGGTCAGGGGCAGGCAGAGTGGTCAGGCAGGCTCAAGGTCAGGGGCAGGCAGAGTGGTCAGGTAGGCTCAAGGTCAGGGGCAGGCAGAGTGGTCAGGCAGGCTCAAGGTCAGGGACAGGCAGAGTGGTCAGGCAGGCTCAAGGTCAGGGACAGACAGAGTGGTCAGGCAGGCTCAAGGTCAGGGGCAGGCAGAGTGGTCAGGCAGGCTCAAGGTCAGGGACAGGCAGAGTGGTCAGGCAGGCTCAAGGTCAGGGGCAGGCAGAGTGGTCAGGCAGGCTCAAGGTCAGGGACAGGCAGAGTGGTCAGGCAGGCTCAAGGTCAGGGGCAGGCAGAGTGGTCAGGCAGGCTCAAGGTCAGGGGCAGGCAGAGTGGTCAGGCAGGCTCAAGGTCAGGGGCAGGCAGAGTGGTCAGGCAGGCTCAAGGTCAGGGGCAGGCAGAGTGGTCAGGCAGGCTCAAGGTCAGGGGCAGGCAGAGTGGTCAGGCAGGCTCAAGGTCAGGGGCAGGCAGAGTGGTCAGGCAGGCTCAAGGTCAGGGACAGGCAGAGTGGTCAGGCAGGCTCAAGGTCAGGGACAGACAGAGTGGTCAGGCAGGCTCAAGGTCAGGGGCAGGCAGAGTGGTCAGGCAGGCTCAAGGTCAGGGACAGTCAGAGTGGTCAGGCAGGCTCAAGGTCAGGGGCAGGCAGAGTGGTCAGGCAGGCTCAAGGTCAGGGACAGGCAGAGTGGTCAGGCAGGCTCAAGGTCAGGGGCAGGCAGAGTGGTCAGGCAGGCTCAAGGTCAGGGGCAGGCAGAGTGGTCAGGCAGGCTCAAGGTCAGGGGCAGGCAGAGTGGTCAGGCAGGCTCAAGGTCAGGGGCAGGCAGAGTGGTCAGGCAGGCTCAAGGTCAGGGGCAGGCAGAGTGGTCAGGCAGGCTCAAGGTCAGGGACAGGCAGAGTGGTCAGGCAGGCTCAAGGTCAGGGGCAGGCAGAGTGGTCAGGCAGGCTCAAGGTCAGGGGCAGGCAGAGTGGTCAGGCAGGCTCAAGGTCAGGGGCAGGCAGAGTGGTCAGGCAGGCTCAAGGTCAGGGGCAGGCAGAGTGGTCAGGCAGGCTCAAGGTCAGGGGCAGGCAGAGTGGTCAGGCAGGCTCAAGGTCAGGGGCAGGCAGAGTGGTCAGGCAGGCTCAAGGTCAGGGGCAGGCAGAGTGGTCAGGCAGGCTCAAGGTCAGGGGCAGGCAGAGTGGTCAGGCAGGCTCAAGGTCAGGGGCAGGCAGAGTGGTCAGGCAGGCTCAAGGTCAGGGGCAGGCAGAGTGGTCAGGCAGGCTCAAGGTCAGGGACAGACAGAGTGGTCAGGCAGGCTCAAGGTCAGGGGCAGGCAGAGTGGTCAGGCAGGCTCAAGGTCAGGGGCAGGCAGAGTGGTCAGGCAGGCTCAAGGTCAGGGACAGGCAGAGTGGTCAGGCAGGCTCAAGGTCAGGGGCAGGCAGAGTGGTCAGGCAGGCTCAAGGTCAGGGGCAGGCAGAGTGGTCAGGCAGGTTCAAGGTCAGGGGCAGGTAGAGTGGTCAGGCAGGCTCAAGGTCAGGGGCAGGCAGAGTGGTCAGGCAGGCTCAAGGTCAGGGGCAGGTAGAGTGGTCAGGCAGGCTCAAGGTCAGGGGCAGGCAGAGTGGTCAGGCAGGCTCAAGGTCAGGGGCAGGCAGAGTGGTCAGGCAGGCTCAAGGTCAGGGGCAGGCAGAGTGGTCAGGCAGGCTCAAGGTCAGGGGCAGGCAGAGCTCAGAGTCAGGACTGGCAAGTGTCAAAAGCAGGAGGACGAGAAAAAGAGAGACTGGGGAAAAACAGGAGATGAGATAAAAACCGCTGATTGACTTGACAAATAAGACGAACAGGCACAGACACACAGAATACACAGGTATAAATACCCCGGGGATAAGTTGGGAAGATGGACGCAACATGGAGTGGGGTGGAGACAAGCACAAGGCCAGATGAAACAGACCAGGTTGGGACAGTTAGGGTTATGAAGCTTATGAAGTTCAACCAATTTGGCAGAGCTTGAATATATATGTTTTAAGAATAATGGGTATATGTTGCACAATCCAGGTGTGGAAAGCTCTTAGAGATTTACCCAGAAAGGCCGTAGTCACTGCCAATCTAGAGTTGATCTAGGGTTGATCTGGGGCTGTTCTAGGGTTGATATAGGGCTTTTATTAGTGCCTTATGTTGTGATCTAGGGCTGATCTAGGGCTAATCTAGGGCTTTTATTAGTGCATTATGTTGTGATCTAGGGTTGATCTAGGGCTGATTTAGGGTTGATCTAGGGCTTTTATTAGTGCATTATGTTGTGATCTAGGGCTGATCTAGGGCTAATCTAGGGCTTTTATTAGTGCATTATGTTGTGATCTAGGGTTGATCTAGGGCTGATTTAGGGTTGATCTAGGGCTTTTATTAGTGCATTATGTTGTGATCTAGGGCTGATCTAGGGCTAATCTAGGGCTTTTATTAGTGCATTATGTTGTGATCTAGGGTTGATCTAGGGCTGATTTAGGGTTGATCTAGGGCTTTTATTAGTGCATTATGTTGTGATCTAGGGTTGATCTAGGGCTGATTTAGGGTTGATCTAGGGCTTTTATTAGTGCATTATGTTGTGATCTAGGGCTGATCTAGGGCTAATCTAGGGCTTTTATTAGTGCATTATGTTGTGATCTAGGGTTGATCTAGGGCTAATCTAGGGCTTTTATTAGTGCATTATGTTGTGATCTAGGGTTGATCTAGGGCTGATTTAGGGTTGATCTAGAGTTGATCTAGAGTTTATCTAGGGCTGATCTAGGGCTGATCTAGAGTTGATCTAGGGCTGATCTAGGGCTTTTATTAGTGCATCATGTTTTGATCTTGGGATGATCTAGGGTTGATCTAGGGATGATCTAGCGATTTTATTAGTGCATTATGTTGTGATCTAGGGCTGATCTAGAGCTTTTATAAGTTCATTATGTTGTGATCTAGGGTTGATCTAGGGTTGATCTAGGGATTTTATTAGTGCATTATGTTGTGATCTAGGGTTGATCTAGAGTTGATCTAGAGTTGATCTAGGGCTTTTATTAGTGCTTAATGTTGTGATCTAGGGTTGATCTAGTGCTTTTATTAGTGCTTAATGTTGTGATCTAGGGCTGATCTAGCGCTGATCTAGAGCTATTATTAGTGCTTTATGTCATTTTAGAGCTGATCTAGAGTTGATACAGAGTTGATCTAGGGCTATTATTAGTGCTTTATGCTGTGATCTAGGGCTGTTCTAGGGTTGATCTAGGGCTATTAGTGCTTTATGTTGTGATCTAGGGCTGATCTAGGGCTACTATTAGTACTGCATGTTGTGATCTAGGGCTGATCTAGGGCTGATCTAGTTCATTATTAGTTATTTATGTTGTGATCTAGGACTGACCTAGAGCTGATCTAGGGCTGATCTAGAGCTGATCTAGAACTGATCTAGGGCTTTTATTAGAGCTTTATGTTTTGATTTAGGGCTGATCTAGAGTTGATCAAATTCTATTATTAGAGATTTATGTTGTGATCTAAGGCTGATAAAGAGTTGATCTAGGGCTATTATTAGTGCTTTATGTTGTGATCTAGGGCTGATCTAGGGCTGATCTAGATCAATATAAATTATTTATGTTGTGATCTACGGCTGATCTAGAGCTGATCTAGGGCTGATCTAGGGCTGATCTAGATCAATATAAATTATTTATGTTGTGATCTACGGCTGATCTAGAGCTGATCTAGGACTGATCTAGGGATGATCTAGGGCTGATCTAGAGCTTTTATTAGTGCATTATGTTTTGATCTAGTGTTGATCTAGGGCTGATCTAGAGTTGATCTAGGGCTTTTATTAGTGCATTATGTTTTGATCTAGTGTTGATCTAGGGCTGATCTAGAGTTGATCTAGGGCTTTTATTAGTGCATTATGTTGTGATCTAGGGTTGATCTAGGGCTGATCGAGAGTTGATCTAGGGCTTTTATTAGTGCATTATGTTGTGATCTAGGGTTGATCTAGGGCTTTTATTAGTGCTTAATGTTGTGATCTAGGGTTGATCTATGGCTGATCTCGAGCTATTATTAGTGCTTTATGTCATGATTTAGAGCTGATCTAGAGTTTATCCAGAGTTGATCTAGGGCTATTATTAGTGCTTTGTATTGTGATCTAGGGCTGATCTAGGGCTACTATTAGTACTGCATGTTGTGATCTATTGCTGATCTAGAGCTATTATTAGTGCTTTATGTCATTTTAGAGCTGATCTAGAGTTGATACAGAGTTGATCTAGGGCTATTATTAGTGCGTTATGCTGTGATCTAGGGCTGTTCTATGGTTGATCTAGGGCTATTAGTGCTTTATGTTGTGATCTAGGGCTGATCTAGGGCTACTATTAGTACTGCATGTTGTGATCTAGGGCTGATCTAGGGCTGATCTAGTTCATTATTAGTTATTTATGTTGTGATCTAGGACTGACCTAGAGCTGATCTAGGGCTGATCTAGAGCTGATCTAGAACTGATCTAGGGCTTTTATTAGAGCTTTATGTTTTGATTTAGGGCTGATCTAGAGTTGATCTAGATCATTATTAATTATTTATGTTGTGATCTACGGCTGATCTAGAGCTGATCTAGGGCTGATCTAGAGCTGATCTAGGGATGATCTAGGGATGATCGAGGGCTGATCTAGAGCTTTTATTAGTGCATTATGTTTTGATCTAGTGTTGATCTAGGGCTGATCTAGGACTGATCTAGAGCTGATCTAGTGCTGATCTAGGGATGATCTAGGGCTGATCTAGGGCTTTTATTAGTGCATTATGTTGTGATCTAGGGTTGATCTAGGGTTGATCTCGGGCTGATCAAGAGTTGATCTAGGGCTTTTATTAGTGCATTATGTTGTTATCTAGGGTTGATCTCGGGCTGATCTAGAGTTGATCTAGGGCTTTTACTAGTGCATTATGTTGTGATCTAGGGTTGATCTAGGGCTTTTATTAGTGCTTAATGTTGTGATCTAGGGTTGATCTAGGGCTGATCTCGAGCTATTATTAGTGCTTTATGTCATGATTTAGAGCTGATCTAGAGTTGATCCAGAGTTGATCTAGGGCTATTATTAGTGCTTTGTGTTGTGATCTAGGGCTGATCTAGGGCTACTATTAGTCCTGCATGTTGTGATCTAGGGCTGATCTAGGGCTGATTTAGAACTATTATTAGTGCTTCATGTTGTGATCTAGGGCTGATCTAGAGCTGATCTAGGGCTGATCTAGAGCTGATCTAGGGCTGATCTAGGGCTGATCTAGAGCTGATCTAGGACTGATCTAGAGCTGATCTAGGGCTGATCTAGGGCTGATCTAGGGCTTTTACTAGTGATTCACTTTGTGATGTACAGCTGATCTAGAGCTGATCTAGGGATGATCTAGGGCTGATCTAGGGCTGATCTAGGGCTGATCTAGAGCTGATATAGGGCTGATCTAGAGCTGATATAGGGCTGATCTAGGGCTGATCTAGGGCTGATCTAGGGCTGATCTAGAGCTGATATAGGGCTGATCTAGAGCTGATATAGGGCTGATCTAGAGCTGATATAGGGCTGATCTAGGGCTGATCTAGGGCTGATCTAGGGCTGATCTAGAGCTGATATAGGGCTGATCTAGGGCTTTTACTAGTGATTCACTTTGTGATGTACAGCTGATCTAGGGCTTATTTAGGGCTGATCAAAATCTGATCTCGACCTTATCAATGGCTGATCCAGGGATGATCTAGAGCACATATGTCAGAGTCAAGGCCCGCGGGCCACATCCGGTTTTTTACGGCCCCTGGGATGATCTTGATTTATTATTAGAACCGGCCCGCAGACCGCAGCAAGCCGGCAGCCCGCAGATCTTTTACACGCACCAATACTACATTTCCCACAATGCAACGGTGACGCACCGAGCAGTAGGCTGCTTCATTTCAATATTTATTGGCACAGCAGTCGTCAGCATCACAGTAAAATTAACTTTCAGATACCCATCAAAAATGGCAAAACGGAAGGTGGACACTGAGAACCGGGGTTTCAAACAAGGTGGGAGTCGGAGTATATGTTCACGGAGGTAGCTGGAAAACCTGTGTGTCTTCTGTGTGGAGAAAGTGTGGCGGTACTGAAAGAGTATAATCTGAGACGACATTATGAAACGAAACACGCGGACAAAAACAAGAATATGGACATGGAACAAAGGCTACAAAAGGCAGAGGAATTAAAACGAGGCCTCAAATCTCGACAGGCTCTGTTCAAAAAAGCCAAATCACAAGGCCAGGCTGCTGTCAAGGCCAGTTTTATTTTGGCAGAAGAGATCGCTAAATCAGCCCGGCCATTTACGGAGGGGGATTTCATCAAAAACTGCATGATTAAAGTTTGTGACGAAGTTTGCCCAGAAAAAGGCAACTCTTTTAAATGTGAGTCTGAGCAGAAACACCATTGCCGAGAGAGTAGACCAGTTGTCCATCAATCTAAAAGAGCAGCTTGTGAAAAAGGGAAAAGATTTCATTGCATATTCCTTGGCTGTGGATGAGAGCACTGACATTTCTGACATTGCCCAGTTGTCAATTTTCATCCGCGGAGTGGACTCCAGCCTAAGCGTGACAGAGGAGTTTTTGGCTTTACGTCCTATGCATGGCACAACTACGGGGCATGATTTGTATGAAGAGGTGTCAAGATGTGTAAATGAGATGGAGCTGCCTTGGGAAAAACTCGTGGGTTTGACAACCGACGGAGCACCTGCGATGTGTGGACACAGGAGCGGACTGGTGGCGAAGATACGGGAAAAGATGCAAGAGGAAAACGCGACAGGTGAGCTGACAGCTTATCATTGTATCATACACCAGGAAGCGTTGTGCGGTAAAGCCTTGAAAATGGAGCATGTAATGAGCATCATCACGCGCACAGTTAACTTTATCAGAGCCAAAGGTTTGAATCACCGCCAGTTCAAGGCATTTCTGACGGAGTTAGAAACGGAGCATGGTGATTTGCCTTATCACACAGAGGTGCGATGGCTAAGCCAGGGAAAGGTGCTTCAAAGATGTTTCGAGCTTCGTGAGGAGATTTGTCTGTTCTTGGACAGCAAAGGGAAAGACACAACACAACTCCGAGACGAAATGTTTCTGTGTGAAATGGCTTTTCTGTGTGACATTACGAGTCATCTGAATGCAATGAACTTGCAGCTGCAGGGTCGGGATCATGTCATCTCTGATATGTACAGTACAGTGAAGGCATTTAAAACCAAACTGACTCTGTGGGAGACGCAGATGCGGAAAGAAAATTTGAGCCACTTTCCCAGCTGCCAGACCATGAAAGAGAAGCTCTCTACCAGTGCGTTCCCGAGCGCACAGTTGGCTGATAAAATAGGTATGCTTGCCGCTGACTTTCGACGCCGATTTGCTGACTTTGAAGCACAAAAAAGCAGGTTGGAACTGCTCGGTAACCCATTTGCTGTTGACGTGGAAAGCTCACCACCAAACCTCCAAATGGAGTTGATTGACCTCCAATGCAATGATGCACTGAGGGCAAAATATGCGGCAGTGGGTGCTGCGGAGTTCGCCCGTTTCCTCCCCGACACAATGCCCCAGCTGCGCATCCAGGCTGCTCAAACGTTGTCTATGTTTGGCAGCACATACCTGTGTGAACAACTTTTTTCTTTGATGAACCTGAACAAAACATCACACAGAAGTCGACTTACTGCTGAACACCTCCACTCAATTCTGAGGATTTCCTCAGCTCAGAGCCTTACCCCGAACATTGATGAACTTGTGGAAAAGATGGGACACCACCAAGTATCACCCTCAACCTCAAACAAGTGAACATTACTGTGCAATCACATATTTAGAGTTTTTACTCAGTTCAAGTTTAAAAGTTAAAGTTTAATATTTGTTTTCACTGCATGTTACTTCTCCTTAAACAAAGTGTTGTTTTTGATTAATAGATTTTTGCACTTTATTTTATTGTATTTCAATCCAATTATATTTTAAAAATATTTCAGTTGAGTGGATGATAGAAAATTGCTATTATTGTTTTTTTCTTTGAAGTAAATTTAGCCCACTTTTGCTAAAATAGAAAATATAGGCTACTGATGGTGCCTTGAATACCGGTTTCTTTCATTTAATGTTCATGTTATGGGGATTTTTATATAAAGGAAATTTGTCTTTTGTGTCTGTTGAAAATTAAAGATTACTGACAGAGCCATAAGAAAATATTGCTTTATTTATCTGATCATATTGGAATATATTTGTTAGGTTTTCAGTAGGTTCAATTAGGTTCACTAGACTATATGCGTCATTTAAAATTTTTTCAATGAACATTCGAACAGTCCGGCCCTCGGCTTGTAGCTAAATTTTTTATTTGGCCCTCCGTCCATTTGACTTTGACACCCCTGATCTAGAGCTATTAGTAGTGCTTTATGTTGTGATCTAGGGCTGATCCAGAGTTTATCTCAGGCTGATCTCGAGCTGATCTAGGTCTGGCTTTTATTAGAGCTTTATGTTTTGATCTAGGGCTGATCTGGAGATGATCAAAGGCTATTATTAGTGATTTATGTTGTGATCTAAGGCTGATATAGATCTAGGGCTATTATTTGTGATATATGTTTAATATAGAGCTGATCTAGGGCTGTTCGGCTGATCTAGAGCTGATTTAGGGCTATTAGTAGGGATTTATCTTGTGATATAGGGCTGATCTAGGGCTATTATTAGTGATTTATTTTGTGGTCTAGGACTGATCGAGGGCTGACCTAGGGCAGTAAGGATTAGTGATGAAGACATCCAAGCAGTCCAACATGTATTAAACCCTGCATAAAGCCCAAGCACAAACACTTTGTCTCAACTTCTATAGTAGAATTTTGTTACCCTGCTCACCTCTATAGTCTGTAGTCTGTTACCCTACTCACCTCTATAGTCTCTTACCCTACTCACCTCTATAGTCTGTTACCCTACTCACCTCTATAGTCTGTTACCCTACTCACCTCTATAGTCTGTTACCCTACTCACCTCTATAGTCTGTTACCCTACTCACCTCTATAGTCTGTTACACTGCTCACCTCTATAGTCTGTTACCCTGCTCACCTCTATAGTCTGTTACACTGCTCACCTCTATAGTCTGTTACCCTGCTCACCTCTATAGTCTGTAGTCTGTTACCCTGCTCACCTCTATAGTCTATAGTCTGTTACCCTACTCACCTCTATAGTCTGTTACCCTACTCACCTCTATAGTCTGTAGTCTGTTACCCTGCTCACCTCTATAGTCTGTTACACTGCTCACCTCTATAGTCTGTTACCCTGCTCACCTCTATAGTCTGTAGTCTGTTACCCTACTCACCTCTATAGTCTGTTACCCTACTCACCTCTATAGTCTATAGTCTGTTACACTACTCACCTCTACAGTCTGTTACCCTACTCACCTCTATAGTCTATAGTCTGTTACCCTACTCACCTCTATAGTCTGTTACCCTACTCACCTCTATAGTCTGTAGTCTGCTACCCTACTCACCTCTATAGTCTGTAGTCAGTTACCCTACTCACCTCTATAGTCTGTTACCCTACTCACCTCTATAGTCTGTTACCCTACTCACCTCTATAGTCTGTAGTCTGCTACCCTACTCACCTCTATAGTCTATAGTCTGTTACCCTACTCACCTCTATAGTCTGTTACCCTACTCACCTCTATAGTCTGTAGTCTGTTACCCTACTCACCTCTATAGTCAGTTACCCTACTCACCTCTATAGTCTGTTACCCTACTCAAATCCATAGTCTGTTACCCTACTCACCTCTATAGTCTGTTACCCTACTCACCTCTATAGTCTGTTACCCTACTCACCTCTATAGTCTGTTACCCTACTCACCTATATAGTCTGTAGTCTGTTACACTACTCACCTCTATAGTCTGTTACCCTGCTCACCTCTATAGTCTGTTACCCTACTCACCTCTATAGTCTGTTACACTACTCACCTCTATAGTCTGTTACCCTACTCACCTCTATAGTCTGTTACCCTACTCACCTATATAGTCTGTTACCCTACTCACCTCTATAGTCTGTTACCCTACTCACCTCTATAGTCTGTAGTCTGTTACCCTACTCACCTATATAGTCTGTAGTCTGTTACACTACTCACCTCTATAGTCTGTTACCCTACTCACCTCTATAGTCTGTTACCCTACTCACCTCTATAGTCTGTTACCCTACTCACCTCTATAGTCTGTTACCCTACTCACCTCTATAGTCTGTTACCCTACTCACCTATATAGTCTGTAGTCTGTTACACTACTCACCTATATAGTCAGTTACCCTACTCACCTCTATAGTCTGTTACCCTACTCACCTCTATAGTCTGTTACACTACTCAACTCTATAGTCTGTAGTCTGTTACACTACTCACCTCTATAGTCTGTTACCCTGCTCACCTCTATAGTATGTTACCCTACTCACCTCTATAGTCTGTTACCCTACTCACCTCTATAGTCTGTTACCCTACTCACCTCTATAGTCTGTTACACTACTCAACTCTATAGTCTGTAGTCTGTTACACTACTCACCTCTATAGTCTGTTACCCTGCTCACCTCTATAGTATGTTACCCTACTCACCTCTATAGTCTGTTACCCTACTCACCTCTATAGTCTGTTACCCTACTCACCTCTATAGTCTGTTACCCTACTCACCTCTATAGTCTGTTACCCTACTCACCTCTATAGTCTGTTACCCTACTCACCTCTATAGTCTGTTACCCTACTCACCTCTACAGTCTGTAGTCTGTTACCCTACTCACCTCTATAGTCTGTTACCCTGCTCACCTCTATAGTCTGTTACCCTACTCACCTCTATAGTCTGTTACCCTGCTCACCTCTATAGTCTGTAGTCTGTTACACTACTCACCTCTATAGTCTGTTACCCTACTCACCTCTATAGTCTGTTACCCTACTCACCTCTATAGTCTATAGTCTTTTACCCTACTCACCTCTATAGTCTGTTACCCTACTCACCTCTATAGTCTGTTACCCTACTCACCACTATAGTCTGTTACCCTACTCACCTCTATAGTATGTTACCCTACTCACCTCTATAGTCTGTTACCCTACTCACCTCTATAGTCTGTTACCCTACTCACCTCTATAGTCTGTTACCCTAATCACCTATATAGTCTGTTACCCTACTCACCTCTATAGTCAGTTACCCTACTCACCTCTATAGTCTATAGTCTGTTACCCTACTCACCTCTATAGTCTGTTACCCTACTCACCTCTATAGTCTGTTACCCTACTCACCACTATAGTCTGTTACCCTACTCACCTCTATAGTCTGTTACACTACTCACCTCTATAGTCTGTTACCCTGCTCACCTCTATAGTCTGTTACCCTACTCAACTCTATAGTCTGTTACACTACTCACCTCTATAGTCTGTTACCCTACTCACCTCTATAGTCTGTTACCCTACTCACCTATATAGTCTGTAGTCTGTTACACTACTCACCTCTATAGTCTGTTACCCTACTCACCTCTATAGTCTGTTACCCTACTCACCTATATAGTCTGTTACCCTACTCACCTCTATAGTCTGTTACCCTACTCACCTCTATAGTCTGTAGTCTGTTACCCTACTCACCTATATAGTCTGTAGTCTGTTACACTACTCACCTCTATAGTCTGTTACCCTACTCACGTATATAGTCTGTAGTCTGTTACACTACTCACCTCTATAGTCTGTTACCCTACTCACCTCTATAGTCTGTTACCCTACTCACCTCTATAGTCTGTTACCCTACTCACCTCTATAGTCTGTTACCCTACTCACCTCTATAGTCTGTTACCCTACTCACCTATATAGTCTGTAGTCTGTTACACTACTCACCTCTATAGTCTGTTACCCTACTCACCTCTATAGTCTGTTACCCTACTCACCTCTATAGTCTGTTACCCTGCTCACCTATATAGTCTGTAGTCTGTTACACTACTCACCTATATAGTCAGTTACCCTACTCACCTCTATAGTCTGTTACCCTACTCACCTCTATAGTCTGTTACCCTACTCAACTCTATAGTCAGTTACCCTACTCACCTCTATAGTCTGTTACCCTACTCACCTATATAGTCTGTAGTCTGTTACACTACTCACCTCTATAGTCTGTTACCCTACTCACCTCTATAGTCTGTTACCCTACTCACCTCTATAGTCTGTTACCCTGCTCACCTCTATAGTCTGTTACCCTACTCACCTCTATAGTCTGTTACCCTACTCACCTCTATAGTCTGTTACCCTACTCACCTCTATAGTCTTTTACCCTACTCACCTCTATAGTCTGTTACACTACTCAACTCTATAGTCTGTAGTCTGTTACACTACTCACCTCTATAGTCTCTTACCCTGCTCACCTCTATAGTATGTTACCCTACTCACCTCTATAGTCTGTTACCCTACTCACCTCTATAGTCTGTTACCCTACTCACCTCTACAGTCTGTAGTCTGTTACCCTACTCACCTCTATAGTCTATAGTCTGTTACCCTACTCACCTCTATAGTCTGTTACCCTACTCACCTCTATAGTCTGTTACCCTACTCACCTCTATAGTCTGTTACCCTACTCACCTCTATAGTCTATAGTCTGTTACCCTACTCACCTCTATAGTCTGTTACCCTACTCACCTCTATAGTCTGTTACCCTACTCACCTCTATAGTCTGTTACCCTACTCACCTCTATAGTCTGTTACCCTACTCACCTCTACAGTCTGTAGTCTGTTACCCTACTCACCTCTATAGTCTGTTACCCTGCTCACCTCTATAGTCTGTTACCCTACTCACCTCTATAGTCTGTTACCCTGCTCACCTCTATAGTCTGTAGTCTGTTACACTACTCACCTCTATAGTCTGTTACCCTACTCACCTCTATAGTCTGTTACCCTACTCACCTCTATAGTCTGTTACCCTAATCACCTATATAGTCTGTTACCCTACTCACCTCTATAGTCAGTTACCCTACTCACCTCTATAGTATATAGTCTGTTACCCTACTCACCTCTATAGTCTGTTACCCTACTCACCTCTATAGTCTGTTACCCTACTCACCACTATAGTCTGTTACCCTACTCACCTCTATAGTCTGTTACCCTACTCACCTCTATAGTCTGTTACCCTACTCACCTCTATAGTCTGTTACCCTACTCACCTCTATAGTCTGTTACCCTACTCACCTCTATAGTCTGTTACCCTACTCACCTCTATAGTCTGTTACCCTACTCACCTCTACTGTCTGTAGTCTGTTACCCTACTCACCTCTATAGTCTGTTACCCTGCTCACCTCTATAGTCTGTTACCCTACTCACCTCTATAGTCTGTTACCCTACTCACCTCTATAGTATGTTACCCTACTCACCTCTATAGTCTGTAGTCTGTTACCCTGCTCACCTCTATAGTCTGTAGTCTGTTACACTACTCACCTCTATAGTCTGTTACTCTACTCACCTCTATAGTCTATAGTCTGTTACCCTACTCACCTCTATAGTCTGTTACCCTACTCACCTCTATAGTCTGTTACCCTACTCACCTCTATAGTCTGTTACCCTACTCACCTCTATAGTCTGTTACCCTACTCACCTCTATAGTCTGTTACACTACTCAACTCTATAGTCTGTAGCTGTTACACTACTCACCTCTATAGTCTGTTACCCTGCTCACCTCTATAGTATGTTACCCTACTCACCTCTATAGTCTGTTACCCTACTCACCTCTATAGTCTGTTACCCTACTCACCTCTATAGTCTGTTACCCTACTCACCTCTATAGTCTATAGTCTGTTACCCTACTCACCTCTATAGTCTGTTACCCTACTCACCTCTATAGTCTGTTACCCTACTCACCTCTATAGTCTGTTACCCTACTCACCTCTATAGTCTCTTACCCTACTCACCTCTACAGTCTGTAGTCTGTTACCCTACTCACCTCTATAGTCTGTTACCCTGCTCACCTCTATAGTCTGTTACCCTACTCACCTCTATAGTCTGTTACACTACTCACCTCTATAGTCTGTAGTCTGTTACACTACTCACCTCTATAGTCTGTTACCCTACTCACCTCTATAGTCTGTTACCCTACTCACCTCTATAGTCTGTTACCCTAATCACCTATATAGTCTGTTACCCTACTCACCTCTATAGTCAGTTACCCTACTCACCTCTATAGTCTATAGTCTGTTACCCTACTCACCTCTATAGTCTGTTACCCTACTCACCTCTATAGTCTGTTACCCTACTCACCACTATAGTCTGTTACCCTACTCACCTCTATAGTCTGTTACCCTACTCACCTCTATAGTCTGTTACCCTACTCACCTATATAGTCTGTTACCCTACTCACCTCTATAGTCTATAGTCTGTTACCCTACTCACCTCTATAGTCTGTAGTCTGTTACACTACTCACCTATATAGTCAGTTACCCTACTCACCTCTATAGTCAGTTACCCTACTCACCTCTATAGTCTGTTACCCTACTCACCTCTATAGTCTGTTACCCTACTCACCTCTATAGTCTGTTACCCTACTCACCTCTATAGTCTGTAGTCTGTTACCCTACTCACCTCTATAGTCTGTTACCCTACTCACCTCTATAGTCTATAGTCTGTTACCCTACTCACCTCTATAGTCTGTTACCCTACTCACCTCTATAGTCTGTAGTCTGTTACACTACTCACCTATATAGTCAGTTACCCTACTCACCTCTATAGTCAGTTACCCTACTCACCTCTATAGTCTGTTACCCTACTCACCTCTATAGTCTGTTACCCTACTCACCTCTATAGTCTGTTACCCTACTCACCTCTATAGTCTGTAGTCTGTTACCCTTCTCACCTCTATAGTCTGTTACCCTTCTCACCTCTATAGTCTGTAGTCTGTTACCCTACTCACCTCTATAGTCTGTTACCCTCCTCACCTCTATAGTCTGTTACCCTACTCACCTCTATAGTCTGTTACCCTACTCACCTCTATAGTCTGTTACCCTACTCACCTCTATAGTCTGTAGTCTGTTACCCTACTCACCTCTATAGTCAGTTACCCTACTCACCTCTATAGTCAGTTACCCTACTCACCTCTATAGTCTGTTACCCTACTCACCTCTATAGTCTGTTACCCTACTCACCTCTATAGTCTGTAGTCTGTTACCCTACTCACCTCTATAGTCTGTTACCCTACTCACCTCTATAGTCTGTAGTCTGTTACCCTACTCACCTCTATAGTCTGTTACCCTACTCACCTATATAGTCTGTAGTCTGTTACCCTGCTCACCTCTATAGTCTGTAGTCTGTTACCCTACTCACCTCTATAGTCTGTTACCCTACTCACCTCTATAGTCTGTTACCCTACTCACCTCTATAGTCTGTTACCCTACTCACCTATATAGTCTGTTACCCTACTCACCTCTATAGTCTATAGTCTGTTACCCTACTCACCTCTATAGTCTGTAGTCTGTTACACTACTCACCTATATAGTCAGTTACCCTACTCACCTCTATAGTCAGTTACCCTACTCACCTCTATAGTCTGTTACCCTACTCACCTCTATAGTCTGTTACCCTACTCACCTATATAGTCTGTTACCCTACTCACCTCTATAGTCTATAGTCTGTTACCCTACTCACCTCTATAGTCTGTAGTCTGTTACACTACTCACCTATATAGTCAGTTACCCTACTCACCTCTATAGTCAGTTACCCTACTCACCTCTATAGTCTGTTACCCTACTCACCTCTATAGTCTGTTACCCTACTCACCTCTATAGTCTGTTACCCTACTCACCTCTATAGTCTGTAGTCTGTTACCCTACTCACCTCTATAGTCTGTTACCCTACTCACCTCTATAGTCTATAGTCTGTTACCCTACTCACCTCTATAGTCTGTTACCCTACTCACCTCTATAGTCTGTAGTCTGTTACACTACTCACCTATATAGTCAGTTACCCTACTCACCTCTATAGTCAGTTACCCTACTCACCTCTATAGTCTGTTACCCTACTCACCTCTATAGTCTGTTACCCTACTCACCTCTATAGTCTGTTACCCTACTCACCTCTATAGTCTGTAGTCTGTTACCCTTCTCACCTCTATAGTCTGTTACCCTTCTCACCTCTATAGTCTGTAGTCTGTTACCCTACTCACCTCTATAGTCTGTTACCCTCCTCACCTCTATAGTCTGTTACCCTACTCACCTCTATAGTCTGTTACCCTACTCACCTCTATAGTCTGTTACCCTACTCACCTCTATAGTCTGTAGTCAGTTACCCTACTCACCTCTATAGTCAGTTACCCTACTCACCTCTATAGTCTGTTACCCTCCTCACCTCTATAGTCTGTTACCCTACTCACCTCTATAGTCTGTTACCCTACTCACCTCTATAGTCTGTTACCCTACTCACCTCTACAGTCTGTAGTCTGTTACCCTACTCACCTCTATAGTCAGTTACCCTACTCACCTCTATAGTCTGTTACCCTACTCACCTCTATAGTCTGTTACCCTACTCACCTCTATAGTCTGTAGTCTGTTACCCTACTCACCTCTATAGTCTGTTACCCTACTCACCTCTATAGTCTGTAGTCTGTTACCCTACTCACCTCTATAGTCTGTTACCCTACTCACCTATATAGTCTGTAGTCTGTTACCCTGCTCACCTCTATAGTCTGTAGTCTGTTACCCTACTCACCTCTATAGTCTGTTACCCTACTCACCTCTATAGTCTGTTACCCTACTCACCTCTATAGTCTGTAGTAGTAGTAGTAGTCTTTGGTGTGATCATCTCAATGCCCTTCTAAGTTGTTCAATGTTAAATGGAAAAGCCCTGTTCAGATGGTCTTGGCTTCATCAGATCAGAATGATGTCCTTTGGTCCTGGCTGAGCCTCCTACTGAGGTGATGGGAAACGCTGCATTAATGCCATTTCCTCTGTGTTCTGCTCACCTCCTCCTCCTCCTCCTCCTCTTCATCAGATCAGAATGATGTCCTTTGGTCCTGGCTGAGCCTCCTACTGAGGTGCTGGGAAACGCTGCATTAATGCCATTTCCTCTGTGTTCTGCTCACCTCCTCCTCCTCCTCCTCTTCATCAGATCAGAATGATGTCCTTTGGTCCTGGCTGAGCCTCCTACTGAGGTGATGGGAAACGCTGCATTAATGCCATTTCCTCTGTGTTCTGCTCACCTCCTCCTCCTCCTCCTCTTCCACAACATCACTGTCATCATGGGCCTGAGGAGATCAACTGATCTGAAGAGGGATCTGGAGCCTTTCACCGTGGAGGATCGGGGAAGAGTTCAACGTTCATAAAGCTCTTCACTGGTCATTTACTCTGGGATCACAACCCCCGGTCTCTGGAACTCAGGAATACAGAGTTTTTAACAGATTTGGAGAATTTTTCCAAATAATTCCTGCCGTGAAGTCCGCTCATGCCGTCTCACACAGCTGAAACAGGAAACAGATGATCTGGATCGCGGAGCGTCGTATTTAAATTACATTTTCACAAGCATTTGATAGACTATTATGTCAATTTGAAGAGGCCTATGATGTCCTTTGTCAGTGGGGAATTGGATGTCTCATTCCTCTCAGGGCTGTGAAATCCGTAAAGCCAGCAGATCAGGGGTTTTCCACTCTGACCTTATGAGGTCCGGAGCCTGCTGGTTTTCTGTTCAACCTGATCATTAATTACCCACCTGGTGTTCCAGATGGAAGTCCCCGATTAGAGGGGAACAATGAAATAATGCAGTGGAACTGGCTTCGAGGGCCAAGAGTCGCGTTTGAACGCACTAGATGATATGAAACCAGAAGAGATTAAAAACATTGCCAGAATCTCATTTATCCTCGTTAGCTAAATGCTGAATGATGTTATTTGAAGAATTTATCAGTATATTGCTTGAAATAATTATCTGAGATTTCTGGAAGATATTCAGATCAGTCTACTAAGCTATTTTACTGTTCGTTTAGCATCACTGAGGATGAGAGTTGTGATTGGTTGTTTGTCTGGCATCACTGAGGATGAGAGTTGTGATTGGTTGTTTGTCTGGCATCATTGAGGATGAGAGTTGGGATTGGTTGTTTGTCTGGCATCACTGAGGATGAGAGTTGTGATTGGTTGTTTGTCTGGCATCACTGAGGATGAGAGTTGTGATTGGTTGTTTGTCTGTCATCACTGAGGATGAGAGTTGTGATTGGTTGTTTGTCTGTCATCACTGAGGATGAGAGTTGTGATTGGTTGTTTGTCTGGCATCACTGAGGATGAGAGTTGGGATTGGTTGTTTGTCTGGCATCACTGAGGAGGAGAGTTGTGATTGGTTGTTTGTCTGGCATTACTGAGGATGAGAGTTGTGATTGGTTGTTTGTCTGTCATCACTGAGGATGAGAGTTGTGATTGGTTGTTTGTCTGTCATCACTGAGGATGAGAGTTGTGATTGGTTGTTTGTCTGTCATCACTGAGGATGAGAGTTGTGAGGGATTCTCCATCTACATAATCATCGTCTGGTTAATATCTCACATTGATTATTTTACTCAGTCAGGTATGTGAGAGAAGTCTTCCCTATAAACAAGGTTTCACGACGATGACTTGCATAATTTAGTCAAGTTTACATTTTTCATTAGCATGTAAAAGAGATCGCAATCCAAGTCAAATAGTTTTTAACATTTATCAATTCAATTCAACGACAGTAGTAAACATGGTCTACATTATGTGACCATTATACAAGCCTGTTCTGAAAGAATAAATCAATCACATGTACTCATTAATTTAGCAAGGTTTCACACTGAATACATGCACACGGATTCAACAGAAATACTAAATAACGTCCACAGGGATGATATTTCACACACAGAATATATATATGTTTTGCTTTTTATACGAAATAGTCCTAACTTTGATAGCAACAATCAAGACTCAGTTTGCAGTAATTAGTGGTGTTCTTTCATGTCTGTCCGACTGATGTGAAAGCATCAACTCCCATGTCATTTGATGGAATTTAAAGTTAAGGGACAAACAAGCTCTAATAAGGCAAGGCATGTCATTTTCAAAGGCAGCCAGCTCAGTAAACATCCTAGCACTGTAGAGAACAGGGTCACAGCAGCTGAGATAGTACTTCAACAACAACACTATGGGCCTGATCCCCTGCCCTGAGACTGAAGGAACTGCTGCCTCTGAACCGCTAAAGCTAGCTTTCCTGGTTAGCAGAATGTACAGTAGAAGCTAGCTTTCCTGGTTAGCAGAATGTACAGTAGAAGCTAGCTTTCCTGGTTAGCAGAATGTACAGTAGAAGCTAGCTTTCCTGGTTAGCAGAATGTACAGTAGAAGCTAGCTTTCCTGGTTAGCAGAATGTACAGAAGAAGCTAGCTTTCCTGGTTAGCAGAATGTACAGTAGAAGCTAGCTTTCCTGGTTAGCAGAATGTACAGTAGAAGCTAGCTTTCCTGGTTAGCAGAATGTACAGTAGAAGCTAGCTTTCCTGGTTAGCAGAATGTACAGTAGAAGCTAGCTTTCCTGGTTAGCAGAATGTACAGTAGAAGCTAGCTTTCCTGGTTAGCAGAATGTACAGTAGAAGCTAGCTTTCCTGGTTAGCAGAATGTACAGTAGAAGCTAGCTTTCCTGGTTAGCAGAATGTACAGTAGAAGCTAGCTTTCCTGGTTAGCAGAATGTACAGAAGAAGCTAGCTTTCCTGGTTAGCAGAATGTACAGTAGAAGCTAGCTTTCCTGGTTAGCAGAATGTACAGTAGAAGCTAGCTTTCCTGGTTAGCAGAATGTACAGTAGAAGCTAGCTTTCCTGGTTAGCAGAATGTACAGTAGAAGCTAGCTTTCCTGGTTAGCAGAATGTACAGTAGAAGCTAGCTTTCCTGGTTAGCAGAATGTACAGTAGAAGCTAGCTTTCCTGGTTAGCAGAATGTACAGTAGAAGCTAGCTTTCCTGGTTAGCAGAATGTACAGTAGAAGCTAGCTTTCCTGGTTAGCAGAATGTACAGTAGAAGCTAGCTTTCCTGGTTAGCAGAATGTACAGTAGAAGCTAGCTTTCCTGGTTAGCAGAATGTACAGTAGAAGCTAGCTTTCCTGGTTAGCAGAATGTACAGAAGAAGCTAGCTTTCCTGGTTAGCAGAATGTACAGTAGAAGCTAGCTTTCCTGGTTAGCAGAACGCACAGTTGAAGTAAGCTGTTAGCAGAATGTACATTTAAAGCTACAGTAGCTGTTATAAGAATTTATTGAAATCAAATCAAATCAAATTTATTTATATAGCCCTTCGTACATCAGCTGATATCTCAAAGTGCTGTACAGAAACCCAGCCTAAAACCCCAAACAGCAAGCAATACAGGTGTTGAAGCACGGTGGCTAGGAAAAACCCCCGAGAAAGGCCAAAACCTAGGAACAAACCTAGAGAGGAACCAGGCTATGTGGGGTGGCCAGTCCTCTTCTGGCTGTGCCGGGTGGAGATTATAACAGAACATGGTCAAGATGTTCAAATGTTCATAAATGACCAGCATGAATGTTGATTAGCGGAATGTACAGTTTATACTAGCTCTCAGCAGAATGTACAGTTTATACTAGCTCTCAGCAGAATGTACAGTTTATACTAGCTCTCGGCAGAATGTATAGTTGATGCTAGCTGTTAGCAGAATGTATAGTTGTTGCTAGCTGTTAGCAGAATGTATAGTTGATGCTAGCTGTTAGCAGAATGTACAGTTGATGCTAGCCCGCCACAGGACTCACTACAGCGCGATGGGACATCCTGGCCTGCCAAGTCCTTCCCAAACTCAGACAACAATGTGCCAATTGTGAATCGCCTCATGGGTCTCCCTGGCACGGCCGGCATGGGTCTCGAAACAGTATCTCTAGCAACGCAGTTTATACTGCGATGCAGTGTCTTAGACCACTGCGCCACTCGGGAGGCTCAATCCAGAAAGTTTTTAATGCATTTGCCTTGCTCAAAGTATCAAAATACTAAAATACTACAAAGGACTCTTAAAGAATTTAATTGAAATGTTAGTTATATTTTCTGATCACAGAAAGAATGAGAAAATATTGAAAAATCAATAGTGAAATGAAATGGGCCCGAGCCCCAAGTACTCCATTTGGGCCAGATACTGTTAGCAGAATGTACAGTTGAACCTAAGTGTTAGCAGAATGTAAAGTTGAAGCTAGCTGTTAGCAGAATGTCCAGTTGAAGCTAGCTGTTAGCAGAATGTACAGTTGAAGCTAACTTTTAGCAGAATGTCCAGTTGAAGCTAGCTGTTAGCAGAATGGACAGTTGAAGCTAGCTGTTAGCAGAATGTACAGTTGAAGCTAGCTGTTAGCAGAATGTACAGTTGAAGCTAACTTTTAGCAGAATGTCCAGTTGAAGCTAGCTGTTAGCAGAATGGACAGTTGAAGCTAGCTGTTAGCAGAATGTACAGTTGAAGCTAGCTGTTAGCAGAATGTACAGTTGAAGCTAACTGTTAGCAGAATGTACAGTTGAAGCTAGCTGTTAGCAGAATGTACAGTTGAAGCTAGCTGTTAGCAGAATGTACAGTAGAATCTAGCTTCCTTTTTGCCAGAGGGACCGTTCATCAAGAGACAGTTGGTCTATGCTACATGTACACAGTTTAAAATGGCAGTTTATAGATGATAGTTGTTCATAAAAACAAGACAACACAGATTGCTGAACTACAGTATAATCCCATTTATTGTTGTTATTTTAAAGTCCAGCCAGTGTGTTTCTGTGTTTAAACGATTTACCTGACCTTGTTTTCTCCACTCCTGTCTAACGGCTCGGCCCAATGCATTTATTAAATCAGCCCTGATTTGTGGGCCACATTTGGCCGATGGCCAAAGGCAACATAGCATTGATAATAGCCTTAATATTGTTATATCTGGGCTCAATCCGATCAGAAATGACAAACACACTGTCTGATTTCTGAGATTACACAGTAATATACAGTAGACTGTCTTTATGTTATATTCAACTTCCTTCCTTGTGGCTGGGACATTTTTGACAAAGCATCTGGCTAGTATTGTGTTGATGGCCCAGAGCATCCATGTTCGATCAGATATGTTGGCTCCAATAGATATACAGTATATGCGAGCTTCAGCTGAACCAATGGAAGGGTATTGTTGTTAAGTGACATCTCTTGATGACAGTTTGGATAAAGCCTCCCCGTTTAAAAGGTAGCCCTCAACACTGCGATGATATTGCTTCGGCCAAGTAGTTGGGCCAAACAGCTTTACTGGTGCTGGCAGTAGTTGCTGCTTTTCCTTGACAATATGTGATGGACGAGGCCTGGGTTAGAGGGTAAGAAGGTAATGTGTGATCTTATAATGTTGTTGCTCCTAGCACCATGAAAACATCTTGTGTTTTGAACAGCTAAAGGAGTTACAAGACGTAATGGAAGGAAACAACTGTCCAACATGCTGTCACAAAGCTAGAGACGAGCCGGCTAAACAACATCACACGGCACTGTCAGGAGTTTCTGAGGAAAGGTTTCAACAGGCACCGAGGGGTCCTGAGGACTAGAGAAAGGTAATGACTAACACAGGTGTTGTGATGGATCATCTGAGGACTAGAGAAACAGGAAGGTAATGACTAACACAGGTGTTGTGATGGATCATCTGAGGAGAGGACCAGAGACATTATACAACAATACATTTATCCAAAGCCACTTACAGTCATGCGTGGGAGGGATGGACAGAAGTGGGCAGAGGGATGGACAGAAGTGGGAGGGATGGACAGAAGTGGGCAGAGGGATGGACAGAAGTGGACAGAGGGATGGACAGAAGTGGCCAGAGGGATGGACAGAAGTGGGCAGAGGGATGGACAGAAGTGGGAGGGATGGACAGAAGTGGACAGAGGGATGGACAGAAGTGGGCAGAGGGATGGACAGAAGTGGACAGAGGGATGGACAGAAGTGGGCAGAGGGATGGACAGAAGTGGGCAGAGGGATGGACAGAAGTGGGAGGGATGGACAGAAGTGGACAGAGGGATGGACAGAAGTGGGCAGAGGGATGGACAGAAGTGGGCAGAGGGATGGACAGAAGTGGGAGGGATGGACAGAAGTGGACAGAGGGATGGACAGAAGTGGGCAGAGGGATGGAAAGAAGTGGACAGAGGGATGGACAGAAGTGGGAGGGATGGACAGAAGTGGACAGAGGGATGGACAGAAGTGGGCAGAGGGATGGACAGAAGTGGACAGAGGGATGGACAGAAGTGGGAGGGATGGACAGAAGTGGACAGAGGGATGGACAGAAGTGGACAGAGGAATGGACAGAAGTGGGCAGAGGGATGGACAGAAGTGGGAGGGATGGACAGAAGTGGACAGAGGGATGGACAGAAGTGGGCAGAGGGATGGACAGAAGTGGACAGAGGGATGGACAGAAGTGGGAGGGATGGACAGAAGTGGACAGAGGGATGGACAGAAGTGGGCAGAGGGATGGACAGAAGTGGGAGGGATGGACAGAAGTGGACAGAGGGATGGACAGAAGTGGGCAGAGGGATGGACAGAAGTGGACAGAGGGATGGACAGAAGTGGCCAGAGGGATGGACAGAAGTGGACAGAGGGATGGACAGAAGTGGCCAGAGGGATGGACAGAAGTGGACAGAGTGATGGACAGAAGTGGGCTGAGGGATGGATTAGACCGAAGTGGGCAGAGGGATGGAAGCTTCCACCTTACAGCCCTAATAGCACCTGACAGCAACACACACCACACACACACTACACACTACACAAACCACACACACTACACACTACACAAACCACACACTACACACTACACACACTACACACACTACACACTACACACACCACACACTACACAAACCACAAACTACACACTACACACACTACACACTACACTCACTACACAAACCACAAACTACACACTACACACACTACACAAACCACAAACTACACACTACACACACTACACACTACACACACTACACACTACACACACTACACACTACACACACTACACAAACCACAAACTACACACTACACACACTACACACACTACACACACTACACACTACACACACTACACAAACTACACACTACACACACTACACACACTAAACGCACACTACACACACTACACAAACCACAAACTACACACACACTACACACTACACAAACCACACACTACACACACTAAACACACACTACACACACTACACACTACACAAACTACACACTACACACACTAAACACACACTACACACTGCACAAACCACACACTACACAAACCACACACTACACACTACACACACACTACACACACCAGACACTAAACACACACTAAACACACACTACACAAACAAATCAAATCAAATGTATTTATATAGCCCTTCATACATCAGCTGATATCTCAAAGTGCTGTACAGAAAACCAGCCTAAAACCCCAAACAGCAAGCAATGCAGGTGTAGAAGCACCTACACAAACCACACACTACACAAACCACACACTACACAAACCACACACTACACAAACCACACACTACACAAACCACACACTACACAAACCACACACTACACACACACTACACACACCAGACACTAAACACACACTAAACACACACTACACACACTACACACTACACACAGTAGACTGTGTGTTCAGGATAGTAGAGTGTTAGCTGGGGGGTACAGTATACTGTGTGTTAGCTGGGGGGGGGGGTACATTATACTGTGTGTTCAGGATAGTAGAGTGTTAGCTGGGGGTACAGTATACTGTGTGTTAGCTGGGGGGGGTACATTATACTGTGTGTTCAGGATAGTAGAGTGTTAGCTGGGGTACAGTATACTGTGTGTTAGCTGGGGGGGGTACATTATACTGTGTGTTCAGGATAGTAGAGCGTTAGCTGAGAGCAGTGTGGTGTTGTGTTTCACTATAACATCTTTCAGTATTGACAACATGTTGCTGAAATGACCTCTCACATAAAAACATAAATTAGTTGCATTAGTGAAGTACTGAATAGGAGTGAATCCTTTTCTTTATCCATACATTTTGGTTTTCACAATTGTGCCATTTTGGTGCCTCATATTGAGTTGGATAAAAAATCTACTTCAGGAACTCTTCTTGAAATATTTTTGATTATGAAACATTATATCATATGCATTTTCAAGCACCATGTGCTTCAGCAAATGTACATAATCATTTACATTACATTGTAATAAACTGTGTTATTAGGGACAACTGAGAAAATTAACAGGAGGTAACACTGAGTTAACAGGAACTAACACTGAGATAATTAACTGCAACTAACTTTGAGATAATTAACTGCAACTAACTTTGAGATAATTAACAGGAACTAACACTGAGATAATTAACAGGAACTAACACTGAGATAGTTAACAGGAACTAACACTGAGATAATTAACAGGAACTAACACTGGGATAGTTAACAGGAACTAACACTGAGATAGTTAACAGGAACTAACACTGAGATAGTTAACAGGAACTAACACTGAGGTAATTAACAGGAACTAACACTGAGATAGTTAACAGGAACTAACACTGAGATAGTTAACAGGAACTAACACTGAGATAGTTAACAGGAACTAACACTGAGATAGTTAACAGGAACTAACACTGAGGTAGTTAACAGGAACTAACACTGAGATAGTTAACAGGAACTAACACTGAGATAGTTAACAGGAACTAACACTGAGATAGTTAACAGGAACTAACACTGAGATAGTTAACAGGAACTAACACTGAGGTAATAACAAAAAAATAAAATGACAAAGTAACAAAAAACAATAATTATAACAATAATTGTAACAATAATAACAATAATAATAATATTAATAATATGAACATTAATAATAATAATAATAATAATAATTGCAATAGTAATAATAATTGTAATAATAATACTAATATTATGAACATTAATAATAATAATCATAATTGTAATATAATATTAAGAATATGAACAGTAATATTAATAATAATAATTGTAATATAATATTAATATTATGAACATTAACAATAATATTAATAATAATAATTGTAATATAATATTAATATTATGAACATTAATAATAATACTAATAATATGAACATTAATAATAATATTAATAATAATAATTGTAATAATAATAATTGTAATACTAATATTAATAATATTATTAGTAATAATAATTGTAATATAATAATAATTTAAAAAAATAATACTAATAATATGAACATTAATAATAATATTATTAATTATAATTGTAATATAATACTAATAATAAGAACATTAATAATAATATTAATATAATATTGTGATATAATATTAATAATAATTATTGTAATAGTACTAATAGTTGTAATAATAATATTACTAATAATAATTGTAATAGTACTAATAGTTGTAATAATAATATTAATAATAATAATTGTAATATAATATTAATAATAAGAAGATTAATAATAATATTAATAATAATAATTGTAATAGTACTAATAATTGTAATAATAATATTAATAATAATAATTGTAATAATAATATTAATAATAATAATTGTAATAGTATTAATAGTTGTAATAATAATATTAATACTATGAACATTAATAATAATAATAATAATATATGCCACTGTGTCTGTCCTTCCTTCTTCGAGTCACATCTGTGCTGTGTTATTGGAATATAAAGAAAGACATCAGTCCAACTCATACCGACGTGATAATGTAATGCTCTAACCACTAGGCTACCCTGCCGCCCCAATAAAGAAAGACATCAGTCCAACTCATACCAACGTGATAATGTAATGCTCTAACCACTAGGCTACCCTGCCGCCCCAATAAAGAAAGACATCAGTCCAACTCATACCGACGTGATAATGTAATGCTCTAACCACTAGGCTACCCTGCTGCCCCAATAAAGAAAGACATCAGTCCAACTCATACCAACGTGATAATGTAATGCTCTAACCACTAGGCTACCCTGCTGCCCCAATAAAGAAAGACATCAGTCCAACTCATACCGACGTGATAATGTAATGCTCTGACCACTAGGCTACCCTGCTGCCCCAATAAAGAAAGACATCAGTCCAACTCATACCAACGTGATAATGTAATGCTCTAACCACTAGGCTACCCTGCTGCCCCAATACAGAAAGACATCAGTCCAACTCATACCGACGTGATAATGTAATGCTCTAACCACTAGGCTACCCTGCCGCCCCAATAAAGAAAGACATCAGTCCAACTCATACCGACGTGATAATGTAATGCTCTAACCACTAGGCTACCCTGCCGCCCCAATAAAGAAAGACATCAGTCCAACTCATACCGACGTGATAATGTAATGCTCTAACCACTAGGCTACCCTGCTGCCCCAATAAAGAAAGACATCAGTCCAACTCATACCGACGTGTTAATGTAATGCTCTAACCACTAGGCTATCCTGCTGCCCCAATAAAGAAAGACATCAGTCCAACTCATACCAACGTGATAATGTAATGCTCTAACCACTAGGCTACCCTGCCGCCCCAATAAAGAAAGACATCAGTCCAACTCATACCAACGTGATAATGTAATGCTCTAACCACTAGGCTACCCTGCTGCCCCAATAAAGAAAGACATCAGTCCAACTCATACCAACGTGATAATGTAATGCTCTAACCACTAGGCTACCCTGCCGCCCCAATAAAGAAAGACATCAGGCCAACTCATACCGACGTGATAATGTAATGCTCTGACCACTAGGCTACCCTGCTGCCCCAATAAAGAAAGACATCAGTCCAACTCATACCAACGTGATAATGTAACGCGGTGCTGAAACATTTACTTTCAAAAATCCCACCAAATCCTTTTAATAGCATCACCGTAACTTCTGAAACGATGTCTTGTACAGTACACTTCCTATGTACATGACCTACACTGGTGTACCTGCACTGTAACGCTGCCTTCAGAGTTAATTAGCAAACGGTAAGAGATGAAATGGAATCCTAATCCAGCAGGCATTAACGTGGCATGATGTTGTGTCCTGTGTCTCTTCTTCTTTAAACGGTACTCCTCCTCCGTGCCCAGTAATACCAGGCTTCCTGCTACAACACTTCAAACAGAGGGAAAGGGGCTTCAGTGAAGATGATACAGACAGAGAATATTCCTGAGCCAGATGACATGGCTCCTGACCCCAGAGCAGATGTTTTGTGTAGTAGTCTGTGGTTGAGAGAGGCATGCACACCAGGTGGGGGCCCGGGGCCTGTCACGGGCCGCTCCCTATCCGCTCGGCCCCCAAGAAACAAAAGCAGCTTTGAGGTATCGTCTTTCCTCCTCAAAAAGATTGGGGGACTTTTAATACAATTACGTCTTTAATGGACACAGAGGCTCCACACAGCAGCACGGCTGTTTAGGCAGGGACACAGAGGCTCCACACAGCAGCACGGCTGTTTAGGCAGGGACACAGAGGCTCCACACAGCAGCATGGCTGTTTAGGCAGGGACACTAGTGGCTTCAAAGCCCCGTGGCAACTGAGACAAGAGGAGAGGGATGTGGCTTCAAAGCCCCGTGGAGACTGAGACTGAAACAAGAGGAGAGGGATGTGGCTTCAAAGCCCCGTGGAGACTGAGACAAGAGGAGAAGGATGTGGCTTCAAAGCCCCGTGGCGACTGAGACAAGAGGAGAAGGATGTGGCTTCAAAGCCCCGTGCAGACTGAGACAAGAGGAGAGGGATGTGGCTTCAAAGCCCCGTGGAGACTGAGACAAGAGAAGAGGAGAGGGATGTGGCTTCAAAGCCCCGTGGAGACTGAGACAAGAGGAGAGGAGAGGGATGTGGCTTCAAAGCCCCGTGGAGACTGAGACAAGAGAAGAGGAGAGGGATGTGGCTTCAAAGCCCCGTGGAGACTGAGACAAGAGGAGAGGAGAGGGATGTGGCTTCAAAGCCCCGTGGAGACTGAGACAAGAGGAGAGGGATGTGGCTTCAAAGCCCCGTGGAGACTGAGACAAGAGGAGAGGGATGTGGCTTCAAAGCCCCGTGGAGACTGAGACAAGAGGAGAGGGATGTGGCTTCAAAGCCCCGTGGAGACTGAGACAAGAGGAGAAGGATGTGGCTTCAAAGCCCCGTGGCGACTGAGACAAGAGGAGAAGGATGTGGCTTCAAAGCCCCGTGGAGACTGAGACAAGAGGAGAAGGATGTGGCTTCAAAGCCCCGTGGAGACTGAGACAAGAGGAGAGGGATGTGGCTTCAAAGCCCCATGGAGACTGAGACAAGAGGAGAAGGATGTGGCTTCAAAGCCCCGTGGCGACTGAGACAAGAGGAGAAGGATCACCGAGACAAGACTGAGACAAGAGGAGAGGGATGTGGCTTCAAAGCCCCGTGGAGACTGAGACAAGAGAAGAGGAGAGGGATGTGGCTTCAAAGCCCCGTGGAGACTGAGACAAGAGGAGAGGGATGTGGCTTCAAAGCCCCGTGGAGACTGAGACAAGAGGAGAGGGATGTGGCTTCAAAGCCCCGTGGAGACTGAGACAAGAGGAGAGGGATGTGGCTTCAAAGCCCCGTGGAGACTGAGACAAGAGAAGAGGAGAGGGATGTGGCTTCAAAGCCCCGTGGAGACTGAGACAAGAGGAGAGGAGAGGGATGTGGCTTCAAAGCCCTGTGGAGACTGAGACAAGAGGAGAGGGATGTGGCTTCAAAGCCCCGTGGAGACTGAGACAAGAGGAGAGGGATGTGGCTTCAAAGCCCCGTGGAGACTGAGACAAGAGGAGAGGGATGTGGCTTCAAAGCCCCGTGGAGACTGAGACAAGAGGAGAGGAGAGGGATGTGGCTTCAAAGCCCCGTGGAGACTGAGACAAGAGGAGAGGAGAGGGATGTGTAAATATGACACTGTAAAAAGATGTTAGTTGGGCAGGGAGGAAGACGTTCAGCCAATCCTCTGTTGGACGAGAGAGACTGGAGCCATGGAGATACAGCCTCTTAGAGAGTCACTGTGAAAGACACAGCTCCTGTTAGGAGGAGGAGGAGAGACTGGAGCCATGGAGCCACAGCCTCAGAGAGAGTCACTATGAAGGACACAGCTCCTGTTAGGAGGAGGAGGAGAGACTGGAGCCATGGAGCCACAGCCTCAGAGAGAGTCACTGTGAAGGACACAGCTCCTGTTAGGAGGAGGAGGAGAGACTGGAGCCATGGAGCCACAGCCTCAGAGAGAGTCACTGTGAAGGACACAGCTCCTGTTAGGAGGAGGAGAGACTGGAGCCATGGAGCCACAGCCTCAGAGAGAGTCACTGTGAAGGACACAGCTCCTGTTAGGAGGAGGAGGAGAGACTGGAGCCATGGAGCCACAGCCTCAGAGAGAGTCACTGTGAAGGACACAGCTCCTGTTAGGAGGAGGAGGAGAGACTGGAGCCATGGAGCCACAGCCTCAGAGAGAGTCACTGTGAAGGACACAGCTCCTGTTACCTCCTAATGGACTACGGTTATTTCAGTAGCATTGATTGACTGCTCTCTTCCTCTGAGCGAGCAACTTCTCATATCTGGAGAAAATTGATCATAAGCGCCCAGACAGACAGAGAGCCGAGCAGAAGGAAGATCAGGAACTCTCTCTCTGGGTGAGTGGCTGTGAGAGGAGAGGAGAGGAGAGGAGAGGAAAGGAGAGGAGAGGAGAGGGGAGGAGAGGAGAGGAGAGGAAAGGAGAGGAGAGGAGAGGAGAGGTGAGGAGAGGAGAGGAGAAGAGAGGAGAGGAGAGGAAAGGAGAGGAGAGGAGAGGAGAGGAGAGGTGAGGAGAGGAGAGGAGAGGAGAGGAGAGGAAAGGAGAGGAGAGGAGAGGAGAGGAGAAGTTCTCTTCAGGACCTTTAAGGGGTGCAGTCATTCCACCTTAGATCAGGACCCTGGTTCCTCATTTTAAGCAGAGACCACAGCTGATCGTTTTCTTTGTGGGAGAGTTTAATAAGGTTGATTGGACTATATTACTAAATAATAAAGAGGTTATGAGCTTATACAGTCTGTCTGAGAGTGTTGGTGATTTGATGCTGAGGTGAACTGTTATGACTAAAGTTGGTTTCCTTCATCTGAAAAAGTGGTGTTTCTCATTCACAGATTCACTCACAGATCCCTGCACCTGTACATAGCCCATCTGTAAAGAGCCCATCCAACTACCTCATCCCCATACTGTTATTTTAATGTATTATGCTCCTTTGCGCCCCAGTATCTCTACTTGCACATTCATCTTCTGCACATCTATCACTCCAGTGTTTAAATTATTAAACTGTAATTATTTCACCACTATGGCCTATTTATTGCCTTACCTCCCTTCTCTCACCTAATTTCCACACACTGTACATATACGTTTTATTGTGTTATTGACTGTATATTTGCTTATTCCATGTGTAACTCTGTGTTGTTGTTGTCGCACTGCTTTGCTTTATCTTGACCAGGTCGCAGTTGTAAATGAGAACTTGTTCTCACCTGGCCTACATGGTTAAATAAAGGGTTAAGGTTATATATATAAATACCTGGTTAAATAAAGGGTTAGGATTATATATAAATACCTGGTTAAATAAAGGGTTAGGGTTATATATATAAATACCTGGTTAAATAAAGGGTTAGGGTTATATATATAAATACCTGGTTAAATAAAGGGTTAGGGTTATATATATATAAATACCTGGTTAAATACAGGGTTAGGGTTATATATATATAAATACCTGGTTAAATAAAGGGTTCGGGGTATATATATAAATACCTGGTTAAATAAAGGGTTAGGGTTATATATATATAAATAAATACCCTGTTTGTAACGGCGTTCTTCTTTAGTTGAAAGAGAGTCGGACCGAAATGCAGCGTGTTTAAACTCATGTTTAATAGTGAAGACAAAAAACGAACTATACATGAAATAACTTAATAAATACGAAAACAACAAACAGAACGTGAAACCTATTACAGCCTGAGTGGTGCAACACTACACAGAGACAGGAACAATCACCCACGAAATACAAGGCGAAAACCAGGCTACCTAAATACGGTTCCCAATCAGCGACAACGAGAATCACCTGACTCTGATTGAGAACCGCCTCAGGCAGCCAACCTATTTAACACACACACACCCCTAATCAACTACAATCCCAAACACTACAAACCCCAATACGAAAATACAATACATAATAACCCCATGTCACACCCTGGTCTGACTAACTAATAAACTAAAACACACAATACTAAGACCAAGGCGTGACAGAAACCCCCTAAGGTGCGGACTCCCGAACGCACCTCAAAACCATAGGGAGGGTCCGGGTGGGCGTCTGTCCATGGTGGCGGTTCCGGCTCCGGACGTGGACCCCACTTCATAAATGTCATTGTTCCTCCCCTTTGCGTCCATGGATAATCCACCCTAACCGCCGACCCTGGCCGAATAGTCCTCACCCAGAACCCTACATAACAGAGGAGCAGCTCGTGACTGAGGGACAGCTCGGGACTGAGGGGCAGCTCGGGACTGAGGGGCTGCTCGGGACTGAGGGGCAGCTCGGGACTGAGGGGCAGCTCGGGACTGAGGGGCAACTCGGGACTGAGGGGCAGCTCGGGACTGAGGGGCAGCTCGGGACTGAGGGGCAGCTCGGCACTGAGAGGCAGCCCGGCACTGAGATGAAGCCCAGTACCGAGAAAAAGCCCAGTACTGAGATGAAGCCCAGCCAGGCAGTTGAATCCGGCAGATCCAGGCTGACTGGCGGATCCTGGCTGACTGGCGGATCCTGGTTGACTGGCGGATCCTGGCCGACTGGCGGATCCTGGCCGACTGGCGGATCCTGGCCGACTGGTGGATCCTGGCCGACTGGCAGATCTGGCAGATCCTGGCTGACTGGAGGATCCTGGCTGACTAGCAGATCTGGCAGATCCTGGCTGACTGGCGGATCCTGGCTGACTGGCGGATCCTGGCTGACTGGCGGATCCTGGCTGACTGGCAGATCTGGCAGATCCTGGTTTACTGGCGGATCCTGGCTGACTAGCAGATCTGGAAGAGTCTGGTTGACTGGCAGATCTGGAAGGGTCTGGTTGACTGGCAGATCTGGAAGAGTCTGGCTGATTGGCAGATCTGGAAGAATCTGGTTGACTGGCAGATCTGGAAGAGTCTGGTTGACTGGCAGATCTGGAAGGGTCTGGTTGACTGGCAGATCTGGAAGAGTCTGGCTGATTGGCAGATCTGGAAGAATCTGGTTGACTGGCAGATCTGGAAGAGTCTGGTTGACTGGCAGATCTGGAAGAGTCTGGTTGACTGGCAGATCTGGAAGAGTCTGGTTGACTGGCAGATCTGGAAGAGTCTGGCTGACTGGCAGATCTGGAAGAGTCTGGTTGACTGGCAGATCTGGAAGAGTCTGGCTGACTGGAAGAGTCTGGCTGACTGGAAGAGTCTGGCTGACTGGCAGATCTGGAAGAGTCTGGCTGACTGGCAGATCTGGCTGCTCCATGCAGACTAGCAGCTCAGGCTGCACTATGCAAACTGACAGCTCTGGCTGCTCAATGTAGACTGGCAGCTCAGGCTGTTCTATACAGACAGGAGGCTCCGGCAGCGCTGTAGAGGAGGAAGGCTCTAGAACCGCTGAACAGACGGGAGACTCCGACAGCGGAGGAGAGGGAGAAAGCGCTGGCTGCGCTGAACAGGCGAGGCGCACTGAAGGCCTGATGCGTGGTGCTGGCACTGGTGGTATTTGGCCGAGGACACGCACAGGAAGCCTAGTGCGGGGAGCTGCTACTGGAGGGCTGGGGTGTGGAGGTGGTTCTGGATAGACCGGACCGTGCAGGTGCACTGGAGCTCTTGAGCACCGAGCCTGCCCAACCTTACCTGGTTGAATACTCTCGGTTGCCCTGCCAGTGCTGTGAGGAGAAATAGCCCGCACTGGGCTATGTAGGCGAACCGGAGACACCGAGCGCAAGGCTGGTGCCATGTAAACCGGCCCAAGGAGACGCACTGGAGACCGGATGCGTAGAGCCGGCTTCATGGCATTTGGCTCGACGCTCAATCTAGCCCGGCCGATACGCGGAGCTGAAATATACCGCACCGGGCTATGCACCCGCACTGGGGACACCGTGCGCACCACTGCATAACACGGTGCCTGCCCGGTCTCTCTAGCCCCCCGGTAAGCACAGGGAGATTGCGCAGGTCTCCTACCTGACGCAGCCATACTCCCTGATAGCCCCCCCCCAAAACATTTTTGGGGCTGCTTTTCGGGCTTCCATCCACGTCGCCGTGCTGCCTCCTCATACTTGCGCCTCTCCGCTTTAGCCTTTTCTATTTCCTCCTTGGGGCGGCGATATTCACCAGGCTGAGCCCAGGGTCCTTTTCCGTCCAGTTCGTCTTCCCATGTCCATTCACCGAATATTTCCTCCTCCATTTGCTGCTCCAGCTGTCGCTGCCTGTTAACACGCTGCTCCTGTTTGGGCTGCACCTGCCTGTTGACACGCTGCTCGGTCCGAGTGTGGTGGGTGATTCTGTAACGGCATTCTTCTTTAGTTGAAAGAGAGTCGGACCGAAATGCAGCGTGTAAGTTACTCATGTTTAATAGTGAAGACAAAAAACGAACTATACATGAAATAACTTAATAAATACGAAAACAACAAACAGAACGTGAAACCTATTACAGCCTGACTGGTGCAACACTACACAGAGACAGGAACAATCACCCACGAAATACAAGGCGAAAACCAGGCTACCTAAATACGGTTCCCAATCAGCGACAACGAGAATCACCTGACTCTGATTGAGAACCGCCTCAGGCAGCCAACCTAATTAACACACACACACACCCCTAATCAACTACAATCCCAAACACTACAAACCCCAATACGAAAATACAATACATAATAACCCCATGTCACACCCTGGTCTGACTAACTAATAAACTAAAACACAAAATACTAAGACCAAGGCGTGACACTGTTAAATAAAGGGTTAGGGTTATATATCTAAATACCTGGTTAAATAAAGGGTTAGGGTTATATATATAAATACCTGATTAAATAAAGGGTCAGGGTTATATATATATATAAATACTTGGTTAAATAAAGGGTTAGGGGTATATATATAAATACCTGGTTAAAAAAAGGGTTAGGGTTATATATATAAATACCTGGTTAAATAAAGGGTTAGGGTTATATATATAAATACCTGGTTAAATAAAGGGTTAGGGTTATATATATATATATATATATATATATAAATACCTGGTTAAATAAAGGGTTAGGGTTATATATATATATATATATATATATAAATACCTGGTTAAATAAAGGGTTAGGGTTATATATATAAATACCTGGTTAAATAAAGGGTTAGGGTTATATATATATATATATATATATTTATAAATACCTGGTTAAATAAAGGGTTAGGGTTATATATATATATATATATATATATATATATATATATATATATATATATATATATATATATAAATACCTGGTTAAATAAAGGGTTAGGATTATATATATAAATACCTGGTTAAAAAAAGGGTTAGGGTTATATATATATAAATACCTGGTTAAATAAAGGGTTAGGGTTATATATATATATATATATATATATAAATACCTGGTTAAATAAAGGGTTAGGGTTATATATATATATATATATATATATATATATATATATAAATACCTGGTTAAATAAAGGGTTAGGGTTATATATATATATATATATATATATATATATATATATATATATAAATACCTGGTTAAATAACGGGTTAGGGTTATATATATATATATATATATATATATATATAAATACCTGGTTAAATAAAGGGTTAGGATTATATATATATATAAATACCTGGTTAAATAAAGGGTTAGGATTATATATATATATATAAATACCTGGTTAAATAAAGGGTCAGGGTTATATATATATATAAATACCTGGTTAAATAAAGGGTTAGGGTTATATATCTAAATACCTGGTTAAATAAAGGGTCAGGGTTATATATATATATAAATACCTGGTTAAATAAAGGGTTAGGGGTATATATATAAATACCTGGTTAAAAAAAGGGTTAGGGTTATATATATAAATACCTGGTTAAATAAAGGGTTAGGTTTATATATATATATATATATATATATATATATATATATATATATATATATATATATATATATATATATATATATATATATAAATACCTTGTTAAATAAAGGGTTAAGGTTTTATATATATATATATATAACCCTAACCCTTTATTTAACCAGGTATTTATATATATATAATCCTAACCCTTTATTTAACCAGGTATTTATATATATAAATAAATACCTGGTTAAATGAAGGGTCAGGGTTATATATATAAATACCTGGTTAAATACAGGGTTAGAGTTATATATATATATATATATATATATATAAATACCTGGTTAAATAAAGGGTTAGGGTTATATATATATATTTAAATACCTGGTTAAATAAAGGGTTAGGGTTATATATATATATATGTACATATTCTTTATCCCCTTACACTGTGTATAAGACAGTAGTTTAGGAATTGTTAGTTAGATTACTTGTTGGTTATTACTGCATTGTCGGAACTAGAAGCACAAGCATTTCGCTACACTCGCATTAACATCTGCTAACCATGTGTATGTGACAAATACAATTTGATTTGATTTGATTTACTAGTAAACATGTCTAATTTAGCCTCAATCTGGGCCAATTAGCATAGTCCACAAAACACTTCAGCTGCTCACAGTGTAGTAGGATACTCCACAGGCCACTCATCAACCCACCTTTAACTACTAATACACATGTCTAATTTAGCCTAAATCTGGGCCAATTAGCATAGTCCATAAAACACTTCAGCTGCTCACAGTGTAGTAGGCTACTCCACAGGCCACTCATAGTCCACAAAACACTTGATGACGCAGCAAAATTGGAAAATAACACAGTTTAGTATGAAAGACGATCAACATATTTTGACCGAAAGATACAGTCAATGAAAGAGATTTTTGAAATGGCCTTTGATAATTATCTGATGAAGAACAAAACAGTAGAAACATAACAGAGAAGTCTAACAGACCTCCTCTCCTTTGGTGTTAATATAGACCTCCTCTCCTTTGGTGTTAATATAGACCTCCTCTCCTTTGGTGTTAATATAGACCTCCTCTCCTTTGGTGTTAATATAGACCTCCTCTCCTTTGGTGTTAATATAGAC